>NC_060248.1:12337252-12640605 GCF_921293095.1 Ischnura elegans | reverse complement strand
ACATATACTTTTAAAGCGTTAGAAAAATATATGAGTATAGTAGACCTGAAACTCCATGAGTTAATGATTTAAGAAAACAGAATTCTTCGAAGTATCGTGTGTGAATGAAAAAGTGCTTCAGCGACAGCGTCAATCATTATTGTCATATATCACTTCCATTTCCTACGGCGTGAAAATGATTTTGCTATCTATGGAAACTATTATAATCACGGTATGGCATATATTGCGCACTTCCTCTGACCGAATTATTCTGGGTTCTAACACCGCTTAAAGTCATTGGTCACTCCAATTAAAATATTTGCATAAGGTATGAGTTTCGTTGCCTATTATTCAACTTTTAACTCCATAACATGGTGAATGATTAACAAATGCTTAAGAGAACAATCTCAAATTTATTTTATTAGTGAATGATAACGTGTAGTTGCATAGATTTACAAATTTTTTTGCAATTTTTATTTAAATCCTCCAAGCCTATCCATTATTATGCCAAAAGCGTAAAATTTATGTTAAACGACATTTATTTGACCAAATTTCGGATTTAATTTTGAATTTGATCCCAAATATTTCAAGTTTTCGCCCACAATAACGGAAGGCGTCTATAATGCCCCCTGAGGTGATAAAAACAAACTAACGATATGTAACTGTGATCGAGGTGATTTTAGTGTAGCAACGTCCCAAATTTTGAAATTTGCTTCTTTCTACCAAATATGAAAAATCAGTTTTTTGTTTGAAATGGCTTTAAATATGCTGTTTGTTGATGATGATTCGAGATAGCTTCCACATGGTAGTTAAAGCAACTATGAAATATCACTTTAAAGTTTTTCAAGAATCGAAAATTTGGCACTCAATTTTTAATTTATTCAATAACAAGCCGAATATGTGCCACTTTGAGTAAAAAAGTTTAACGAATACGTTTGTTTATCACTATCTTTTTTCCTGTACATTTGCAAACGCACTTTATCTGATCTTTGAGTTGCAATTTTTTGGACATATTTACCGTAAAAATTCATTTGAAGATAAATATTACCCTATAATATCTGCGTTGTCGTATATTTTTTAACCAATTACTTCCCGCTAAGTAGTGGTTTGGTGCATGTACACTGCAATTCATGTAGCGTATGACGATCAGTATTGAAGTGGCTATGAAAAAGTGAGATGAAACACTTAGGTGGGAATTATATTAGTGGCGGAAACAAAACAGTTTATTGAGTACTTTCAGGTAAGAGTTTTTTCAGTTATTCTGATGTCTAACTGTATGCACGTCCACCATTATATTTTTTATTGCCTAAAAATAAAACAGCCTTTTGACATTCATAAGAAAATAGGACTCAAAAATTTTTGGGGCAAAAGAATTGTGCAATCTTGGCCTTGGTGTTATGAATTTAGAAAAAAACTCGTTCATTAGACACTTGGATACCCGGGAAGGTTAACATAAATGTATTACGCGGATTGAGTATCTGGCGGTTGGTTTCCCGAAAAAAAGCATTTTTTTCTGAAATTTCAAAAACGTCAATCGGATTGCGGTGACCCCCGGGCTGGCCAAAATAGATGTTTCAATTTTAAAAAAATAATTAGCGAGGGGCGCCTAAATACCCACACACTTAAATTGTTTTACGATTTCGCGAAAAATAATGACTAATAACTAGTGCGTAAGGTAAAGTGTGCGTTCGTTTCGGGCTTGAAGTGGTGGAGATGCGATATTTCCATGATGAAATATAAACTAGAAATTACCATTCCTAGTTTCTAATTTTTTTAGTAATCTTTATTTTATATTTTATAAACTAGAAATTACCATTTCCAGTTTATATTTTTTCAAGACTATGTAAGGTAAGTTATTTCCCTTTAAACGAAAATTTAGTTGTTTATTTGTGTCTTACACAATTACTGCTTGGCGCCCCGCGTTGTCTGGCGCCAATAGTGGCGCCAGCAATGAGGATTGTGCGACGCGGTGAGGTGGGAGGCTGAGGACGTCTTCCTCCCCTACTTATTTGTGCCGCCTTAATATCCCTCCAAATTCATTTTGATCAACTAATGTTGATACGCATGGTATTAAATTTTATTGTTATGAAAATTTTCAAATTAATTGCCCGAATGGGAGAATTGTTAATCAATGCCAGCATTCAGTTAAACAAGCTCTTTTCTCTTCCTCTGGCTTAACCTTTTGTGAAATTGGGGTACAAGTATCGGATATTTTGCTTTCGGTCTGCGTCGTTAGTAATATTGCTGCTAAATTCCGTGCCCGGAATCTAGTTTGTTAGTCATCTAATAATGGCATTGTTGTGTTCTGCCGCATGGAGATTGATTCCAGATAATTTTCATCGCATGGAATTGGGTAACAGACGACTTGGTGGTGAACAGCTTGTGTTCGTACGATGAACACTTTATCGAAATCCAGGGTTGTTACTCCTCCGTCGGTATCGTTAATATGCTAAAAATGAGGCTTCGCATGTAGGCATTCCTTCAGCATCGAGCGAACGGAAATTATTCCTTGTGTTAGCAATTTATCCTCTTGAATCTCACGAATTAGTCGGCGTGCTCCTAAAACCTCTTGCATTTTATGTGAGTTCTTTAAATAATTCTTACTTTTCGTAACAGATCATTCAAGGTTGACTCACGCCTCCTGGGAATGAATTGTGAGTTAATTTCTCTGAATTTTCATTCTCTCCCCCAAAAAATACTGAAATTCATAAAAAATTGAATTTCAAATATGTTGTATGGATAAATTATTCCCGCAGCCTTTTAATTCCACAAATGCCAGTTGCTATATCATATACGGTTATAACGCTAATTATAATCGAAGTCAATCGAAATATGTGTGGCTAGAAAATTAATTTCTTTTGATTTTGCATGCGGTTACTCAAGCGTCAATAATGTGCTTATATTTGTGCAAAACAACCAGGCAACCTATTAATTTAAAGGGATGTGGAGAAGAATAGGATTATATTTATAGATTGTGTGATCTAAAATTGAAAGGTTAATTAGTTAAATATCTAATCATTATCACGCTGCTAGTTCCGCACTAATCAAAAACGCAAACCTATGACGACACGGACCGCAATGGTTTTTTAATATGTAAAAAATAATCCACCATCGGGAAATTCAGTCGCCTTCTGAAGTTTTTGAGGTGATATGATGCTATTGGAATCGCTTTAGGACATTAATAATGCTAAGAGATGAGTGTGATTTGGAAGGGGGCTTTTTGGCATACATTACGACATTTTTTCGGCATGAATCGATTCCTTCCTTTTGGAGCCATGGGTGAAGTGTGAAATTTTCATTGGTCCTAATCGAGGGCACTACAATTATGTATCGCATTACCTTTACGCGGCACTTTTTAGTATTAATTCGAGATGTAGGGAATTTTATAGAGCACAAATTTTTACAAGAATAATCATTCAGTCATTCAAGATTAACGAAGAAAACAGCTTTCTTCATGGATCCTTAAATTTTAACTCCCAGTTTGTACAGAAATAAAGTGTAAGTATGACTAATTTCGCCTTAATCTCATCATATGTTGTCAGAGTTCGCATATTTTGGTACTTAAATTCCTGTGCCATTTCCACTGTTAGCCTTAACACAACAGGCGGATAAGGTCACTTTTCATTACTTCATTCAGGAATGGGTTTATCATAAGATTCTTACTTTCTTTCTCTAAACACGTGAAATTAACTCGCATGAATGGAAGTTATTGATTATTATTCACGGGAGATAAACACCTCCTATTCAGTTAAACAGTTTTGCTGGCAATGCCCTTCCGGTGCCCCAGCTAATTCTCACTCCTACTCTGCTAACCTAAAGGGACTCCTCACCCCCGCCTCTTTTCCTGCCTCGCTACTTACTCCTGCCTCCCCGTTTTCTGTGGTTCTTCCCACGTGTCGTTATTTAACAGTTATGACTAGAGTCCTCCTTTCAACGTGGGTTCCCCACACCCCGTAGTTTTATTTTTTCCCTGTGTCTCCACTCTGTACGCCTGCCCCCCCCCCTTCTTCAAAGATGTCAAATCCTCCCCAACCCCCTTTCTCAAGGGCATAAAGATGATTTTCAAATGTTTTGCAGTGTCTTGTACCAGATGATGGCTCAGTGAGCCGAAACGCGTTGGACGCAGTAAAATCTTTTGTGGAAAAGTGCTACCACATTTTATGTATTTAAACACCTTCTATTCGTTGAATCTACCTCACTAAAGGCATTTAAACAGCTTTCATATCATTCCTGTCCCTTATAAACTACTCGTATGCGTTGCATTAACCGTCCACATATGGAATAACTGAAGGGTTCTATTTTAGTGTACTGACATCCATGGAACAAACGCATCTTTGCGCATTAATGGCCCTAACAGCCCATGCCGCTTTGTAGAAGCTAAAGGGGTGATTACAGAAGCTTCAACTGTTGCCCTCCAGATTGGGACGATCTCATAATGCTTCCGAAAGTTATGATGGCTTCAAGGCCCTTCCCAAGGGATTCCAATTTTCAAAAAGAAGAGAAGTTACACTCCCGACTTCCCAAGTCACACTGTCTCCCGCCCCTGTTCTTAGCGGTCCCGTCCTCCAATCTAACCTCTCACTGTCTGCTTATTTTCCTTTAGAAATGCTCCAGTGTAATACAAGTGTAGTCTTTGTGTCCACACTCACACAGTTAGTTATTCCATTTTGAAGTATTCCTCCCAGTTGTTTTAGTCCATCCCTGGGTCTTCCTGCATTGAGCTTCCGGAATTTATTCTCTATTAGTGAGTTTATTTTCTTAATGGTGTGCGAGGGCTTTCCAGGACTTTCGAGGGTTTCGTCTTTGGGCGATGATCAGCAGGCAGGTCAGAAAGATGGTGGCCTGAAATTGCAATGATGATCACCATTGCTGGTCAACAATCCTAATACTGGTTTGACGCAGCTCTAAGCCAAATTCTCCTGTGAGAAAATCTTCTCAAAACTGCGTATTTCTCCTCTTTCACATCCCTTTATTACCTGTTCTGAATATATTGTTCTAGTTCTTCATTTTCCGTTCTTTCCATCTACCTACTTGCCCCTCGAATGTCGTCGTCGATAATCGCGTCATCACGTCTCAAGATATGGCCTATAAGGATGTTCCTTCTTCTTATCAAGGTTTTCACGAGGCTCAGTGTTTCAACCAGAATGTTGGTTGGGATTGGTTAGGGTAGAGCTCACCTCGAACTAAGTCACAGGTCTGTGGATGTAATGAATTCAAGGTAGGGGGAGAGGCACATTCTTTATCTGGGCCACCCTGCTCTTCCAGGATCTTGTTCAAGGGTTTCCGAAAGGTTCACTCTAGACTTGGAACCCATCTAAATATTGCTAAGTGTAAAATGATTTATTTTTAAATACTTAGACACTCATATAGATAATACATTTATTATCCCTAGACTATTGTGTTACATGATATTTAATTCCTTTTAATTAATTTTTTATCATCCTGGTAAGATCAGATCACCATGTAATGCCATTTCAATTCCTTAGGAAAGCATGATTTTTGTATTAGACCTCGAAGATAGACCTCAAGATTTGATAAATCTTGATTGTAGTTCATCAGTGCAACTTTTACTTTGCCGGTATCAATTAAAAACTGGACATTTCTCTTATATTGTGGTTGAAAATGTGATATTTGCGAGCTGATGAAATGGCTGAATATTGCAAATTAGTTACTTTAATTTTTCTCAAAAATCGCAAATGACTTCCCTTGATTTCGAAGGAATTTTATTTTATGTACCTATGCAACAATGAGGAAATGTCATTTAGTTGCAATCAAATAATAATTGTCGAGTTCAGAATATTGGAATTCCGTATATATTTCATCAACATTAAATTCAATAATTAGTATTATGGATTATAGTATATGAGAATTGTGTGTACCACTGTATAGGAAGATTTTTTATAATAGTTGTGATAGTCGTTGAAAGTGAGATCTTTTCTATTTTAAACTAGCTGACCCAGCGAACGCCGATTGTCTGATTGCCAATGAACACTTTAGTTGCTAACTAGTTTCAAATAAAGAGAGGCTGTACTGATTTTAATAATTTGTGACTTATTATAATTAATTAAGAAAAAAATCAACATGACTGTAAAAATAAGCATTTCAATGGCTTGCTAGAAATATATTCTTTTTTCCATCTACACAGGGTAGACCGAGTCACGCACACGCGGATTAATTTCAATGAATTTACTAATTTTTATGTCTTAACATGAGAGATTTTAGACATTGTGGTTTTATGAAGCATTTGATAAAGTCAAAATTTTATGCATTCAGCTATTGGTCTATTTGGGTTTTTAACCGTAAAAAAAGTTTTTAGGTCCAAGTCTTGCCCCGTTCTTGGGGCAAGTTTATGCTACGCTAGACCGATGCTCGACTGACGTTCAATGTCTCGTGAAAATAGCCTCTGGAATCAGCATTAATACGTCATGAATCGTGGCGCGCAAGACACAACTCTGTTCGGAAAAGCGCACAGCGTAAACCTGCCCCAGTGCCCAATGCGTAAACGTGCCCCGGTTCACCCTACACATTCGGCTTTATTCACTTGAGTTAAGCACCTTCTGATATATACAACAGTTTTTGTTTTGTTGTCGGGCGGAAGAACAAATAAAGCGGTTGGTTTACTAGCACGTGAACATGCATCGTATGTTTGATCATGAGAAAAACATGGCATTTATAGATTCAGAGCACAAATACTCACCATGTGATTTGATAATAGTCATCGCGAATGCAACACGACTTGATAATTTAATTCGTTTGAACTCAAATGGACATATCGGTTGGGATTATGGAAATCCTCGGAATGAGAACTTCCTCATCTTTGAAATTTCCATTGAATATAGTGGCGTAAATCACACTGATTATCATCCTTTTATATCATCAAACGCCTTCCATTGCATAGTTTTGGTTGGTTTTGTTTGCAAAGCATCGTGAACACCGAGCTACCTTCAGCTGTAAATTGTGCCGTGATAAGCCTTGCACATCTATAATGACTACAAAAATTCAGATGGCTAGTCGGTGACTTCGTCTTTGTTTGTAACACAGTCAATAGGTATGAATTCATGCAGAGTAGAAACTATTTAATCGTGATTGATCATGCTTCAGTCAACCACATCTTCGTTCGTAGCCGCCAAAATTGCTCGCTTGATCAACCAGTTGTGCTTTTTGTGGTTATCAATCATGTTCGGGTAACTTTTTTTTTATAAGCTCATCTTTAGATATTTCGAAATTGCAAAACTTTCGTGGAAATAAAATCAATCCACTCTCTATTTGTCGACAGGTACACGGCCATTCTTGTTAGTCAACAATTGCTTGGAGATTTGTTTACACAGGCAGTAGAGATGTTTGTTGACATCTCAATTCAAGCTAGGCTTAGTTTGAATTAGCAGCAGCGGAGTTTTCTTTAATAGCAGCAGTACTAGCTCCCAGCCAATCAGCTGTCTTCTAGTTGATTCAGGAACGGGATGGTTTCTTATATTATACTTGGCTTCTTTTCTTAAGGTTTCAGTCTAAGCATTGCATTGGGTTAGGTGGGGAAAGGAATATGGGAAGGTTTTAGGGCAAATTTGGGAGTTTTATGTCTGGGTTTATTTGGAATAATGTAATCCCAAAGATTCATTAACAGTTCGTTATTGGTTTTGCCAAAAGAATGTTGAAATTGTTCTATTGCGGTTTTAAGAAATGACAAAATTGGTGTTATTTTGAGATCGTTTCGGATTTGGCGGTTGCTAATGAACCATGGTGCTCCAATTATTTTCCTAATAATTTTATTTTCACAAGTCTGTATGCGCTTCAGATGGGTTGCTGCGGCGTGTAGCCAAACTGGAGAGGCGTACGTTAATAGCGGTTTGATCGAAGAGTTGTAGAGTAAAAGCTTAGTTTTTAAAGCCAGAGGAGAATTCGACTTCATCAGTGGAAATAAAGCGGCATAGATTCCCTGCGATTTCTTAATTGATGACAGGATGTGACAAGACCAGGTGAGGCGTTTATCTAGCGTAACTCCGAGGTATTTTACAGTAGAGCATTTCGGAATACGCGTATTTCCGTAGTAAACATTATGGCCTTCGCCGGCTTTCGGTCGTCTGGAGAAAACTATATGATTGCATTTATCTGCGTTGACGCTGAGTTTCCATTCGGCCGCCCAATCTTCATATTCGTCCAGGTGGTCTTGGAGAATGTCGGTTGTTTTATGCGGATCGGATCCCTGGGCCATTAAGGTTGTATCATCGGCATACTGATAAAGGCGGGTTTGAGGAAGGGAAGGAGTATCATTCACGTAGAGGTTAAACAAGATTGGGGAAAGGATTGCGCCTTGCGGCACGCCAGAGGAAATGGGATGGAAATAGGATGCAGAGGAATAGATTTGGACAAAAAAGGATCGATCGGAAGTAAAGGATTGGATGATTTTGATTAGGTAAGGAGGAATATTGATATCAGTTAATTTTTGTATCAGGCCCAGAGTCCATACGCGGTCGAATGCAGCTTCGAGATCCAACAGCACGCAGTGAGAGATCAATCTTGAGTTGAAGCCGGCGGTTATATCTTCTACCACTCTCAGCACTTGATGAGTAGTTGAAGTGTTGCTGCGGAAGCCGGTTTGCTCTGGTCGGATGATGTTGTTTTCTTGCGTGAAGTTGCGTAAGCGAGAATGAATAATCGATTCGAACAGTTTTGATAGAGTATTTAGCAAACTGATCGGACGGTATGAAGATGGATTTGAAGCCGGTTTATTCGGTTTGGGAATCATTATAACTTTTGCTAATTTCCATGCTGTAGGGAAGTACGAAATTTTTAATAAATCGTTGAAGAGACGAGCCAAAATTCGAAACATCGGGTTTGGGAGGTTTCTTAATAGCCGGTTATTAATGCCGTCAGGGCCAGACGCCGATTTTCTTTTCAGCAGCTTGATTGAAGCGATGATTTCAGCCGGGGTTGTAAATTCAGGTTCGGAGATTGGGCAGTTAAGTAAACTAAGCCAGTTGGTACAGCATTCATCTTCACGCGGAGAAGAGAGATCATTGCAGAAACGTTTTTCTAGGAGTCCTGCGAAGATTTGTGCTTTTTCATCATTGGTGACAGCTAATCCGGATGGAGTATTGAGCGCAGGAGTTTGTCGGCGAGGTTTTTTGAGAGCTTTTGCAATGGGCCATATGGTTCCGTCTTCGCCGCGAAGGGATTCAATTTTTTTGTTCCAGTTTTTACTTCGAAGTTCTTTGATCGAGCGTTGAACTTTGTTTCGAAGCGCATTGTAGCGTAGGCGGTCTTCTTGGAATCTGCTTCGCTGCCAAATCTTTCGGGCTGAGTTTCGCTGCTGGATCATGGCGATGATGTCGGCCGGAAGAGCTTCAGGACGATTTTTGGGCGGAATTTCATATGTTGCGTCGTTGGCGGCATCCTGGATGATGGTAGTGAGGTTTTCGACGAAGAAGTTGGCTTCTTGACGAGATGAAATCGGAAGAGTGTTGAGCAGATGACAGTTGTCTCCAACAAGGCGACTGAATTTGTTGTAATTGATGCCTCTTTTCGTTGTGGAGGAGTTGCGCGCCGGAAGACAGTTGATAGTAAAGGTGACTGGAAGATGGTCCGATAATTGGTAATCTATTGCAGCAGAATGGCCGATTGAAGGAATATTTAGTGAGAGAGCGATGTCAAGGATGTCTGAAGAACCGTGGTAGGAGGAGTGGGAAGGAGAATCAGGAGCGATAATTTCCAAATTCCGCCGACGCAGCAAGCCGAGAAGCATTTTTCCGGCTTTGTTGTTAGTATTGCAGCCCCAGTTGATATGTTTCGCGTTTAAATCGCCGGCGATGATCGTCCGCGCTTTCAGGATGGAATTTAAATGCTCGAAATCAGTAATTTTCGGCGGTTTCGGCGGACGGTAAGCTGACCACAAATGGATGTCGCCGAGCGTGGTTCGTATTTTGGCGCCGACAGCTTCGACGGAGGATTTGCTAGGATTAGGCAGTTGCGAAGAAGGAATTGACGACTTGACTAGTAGCAGAACACCGCCGCCTTTAGCGTTGTGACGGTCGAGCCGGTATTGAGAGAAGCCAGGAAAATAAATCGATTTCTTTTCGTTGAGCCAGGTTTCTTGAATGAAGGCCGCGTCGCAGCAATGCAATTTAATTAATTCGCGAAGCTCTTCTTGCTTTCCGTGTATTCCGCAGATATTCCAGTGGAGAATCTTGAGCTGATTTGCTGGACGATTAGCCATCGCTCATCAGGGAGAGTGCTATTTGGATAAATTCAGTTATGATAATTTCGGATTTTGGAGTTTCGGAAGGAGTAAGGAGCTTTTTGATGAGACCGGATAACCAGGAAGAAATTTTTGTCTTGAGGTTTGGCGTGAGGCAGGACGAAATAAAGGATGCAATATTAAAGTCGGCTGCCTGTGATGGCGGAGAGCTGGAAGGTGCGGCGGCGGGAGCGGCAGGCACAGTCTGCTGCGGTAACGGTGGGAAGGAATCGGCGGTGAACGCTGATTGGCTGGTTTGTAGCGGTCGGCGGTTGCTTCGTAATTTTTCCGCAAAACTTAGATAATTCGGGCATTGCTTGAAGTTAGCCGGATGGTCACCGGAACAATTTGCGCATTTCGCAGGAGCAGGTTTGAAGAGTTGGCATGCTATATGGGAATGATTGTCCCCGCAGCGGACACAGCGCGTTTGCATACCGCAAGATTTGTAAGTATGCCCGTGTCTCTGGCATCTGGTGCATTGGGGCGGTCCGGGAGAAGGACGGAAGGTTTCGATTTTGACGCCTAAGCCGCATAAATGCGTCACTTTCATGAATTTATCTTGGTCTGCGGAGGACTGGAGTTTTAGTTGAAAGAGCGGCAGTAATCTGATGGGAAGTGGAGGCAGAGTTTCATCAGGTTTTTCTCGCAGAAGGCGCTCGCGGCGGTCTTTTTCCGATTTTATTGGCCTGGTGGTCCTTAGTTGTATTACGTCTTCAGCTTCTAGTCCTTGCTCTAAGAGAGATTCTTTGATTTCGTCGGTTGAAGTTGCAGAGAGGAGGCCGCGAACAACTAAATAGGTTTTCTTGTCTTCTGCTAATTGGTAGGAATAAAATTCCCAGGATTTTTCATTAAAAAGTTTGACTAATGCACGGAAATCCTCCGCCGAATGGCACTGAATGCGGATTTGGGATCCCGTGGTATTACAGACGGATGGTTTGCTGGTTGCAGTGATGATCGCACGGTTTTTTAGGGACCATTGTGATTGGTCCTTGAGGAAAATAGGCGGAATACGGTATTTTCTAGTATTTTGAGGCGCCTGACGGACGTTAGGTTGACTACCGATGCTGGGGGCCTGAAAAGAACCGCTTTCTGAAGATTGGTTACGGTTTTGGCGAGAAATATCTGCAGGAGCTGGCGGCAGAGCGGAAGATTCCGGAAGATGGACCTGAAGAGGGCAATTTTGAGACTCAGGCTCTAGAGGAGCAAACCTATTGCTGGTCGACAATGGAGGTGGCGATAGCGGAGGAGAGTTTAACACA
Organism: Ischnura elegans; assembly: GCF_921293095.1. Lineage (NCBI taxonomy): Eukaryota > Metazoa > Arthropoda > Insecta > Odonata > Coenagrionidae > Ischnura > Ischnura elegans. The sequence continues at coordinate 12,629,136 of NC_060248.1, read as the reverse complement.
CGTCTACGCTTTCTCGTCTCTGTAAAACCGTCCTGTGTAGCAGTAGCATCTATTGGTTGCAGTAGAGGGAGCCCAAGAATGGCTCTTACATTTGGATCTTGTAATTTCTCTAATGGCAAGGTTACTTGAACTGTGGAGTTTGAATTTTTGAGAACTGAATCTTTAGCGGGAATTACATTAGGATCTGGCAAAGGAATGGAAGGAGTGGATGCAATGCTTGGACTCACCGAGTCCGGAACAGGGTTGGTTGTGACGGGTTGGGGCGGGCTGGCCGGCGGTGATTCCGGTGAGGATCGGGTGTCCTCGTCTTCGGACCAAGGTCCTTGGGGCTTGGAATCTTGAGATTCCTCGTCCATCGCGCCGATTGGCGCGTTGCGTCTTGACGCTATTCTTTATTCGGTAAAATTTGTCGAAGCACAAGGTAAAAATATACTCGCGCGCGTAGGCACTAAGTAAAAAGCACGAAATTCGCGGCGACTGTCAGCAGAGCAGCCTCTCCGCAATGGCGTCCGGCACAACAATCTAGTTTGAATTATATGATTTTAATATTATTTGAATATTTTAAATATGTTTTAACTATTGAAATGTTTTAAACATTGTTAAAAAGCTCAGTCATTAAATTGATTAAAACGAAAAAAAATCATCTAATGTTGACCTAATTGATAGATTTTGCAGTGTTACCAACTCCTTAAAAAAATACCCTAAGACTAAGATCAATTTTTAGTGAACTTTTACTTTTTTTAATATTCATACCAAATATCATTAAAATCAGCACAGAAGCTCTCGAGTTATAAATGGTGTAACTAACACGATTATCGACTTTCTTTTACATTAGTAGATTATCACTTTCCCGGGAGGTTATTAATGTGGATTTTTTCGCCATCTCACCTTAATTAATTTTTCCGCATTATCAGTCAGTATTTTTATTCCTTGGAGCTCGTTTATTGAAATTGTTTCACTGTCAGACAAAAATTAACTGCTGGGGCTTAGCTTAACTGCGTGGGAAGTAGACGTGATTAATCGTTTTTAGCACATTTATTTTTTATGCTTTTAATATGTGATTTATGTGAAAGTCTATCTATCATTCATTCAATCGTGACCAGTATGAACCATAGCCAAATTCATGTTTCAAACAACGCGTTTTCCTTCCGCCTTGTCTTCTCCTAATCGTCTGCAGAAATTAACGAAGTCATCGTTCTACCTCAACGCAGAATGATGACGAGGCGGTTTTCTTAAAGGTTTGGGCAGAGGATTTTCTTTTTTTTTTCAATTAATCTTCTCCTGATTGGCGAAGGAAAGTTTCGATAAACGGGTGAAAGTTTGAAAAAATAACGGTCAGATGTCAAGTGAGAGTGAGTTTGACGAATGGTTAGTGATAATGTGAAGCGTGCCTTAATTACAAGAAATGATCGTGCATTCGTTCACCCCCAAAGAAAATTTTACAGTTCCATATCTTTTGCTTTGGAGTGAATTCAAAGTGTTTTTTAACAACCGCAATTTGACTTTCATGCGAGGTCGTATTAGTTGATAAGGATACTGATTTATATTCAAATATGAACTCTTGGGGTTATAATCTCTTATAAAAAAGATTTTCCAACCATTCGGAATTTTTTCTTCCATTTCCAAGCATTGTGTGTCGGGGATCGGGTTGGTGTGGTGGCTAGAGTGTTGGTTTCCCACCCGGTGGGCTCGGGTTCAAATCCCGGCGGTAGCAGAGAAATATCAGAGACTGCCGGATCCCTGCTTGAGTGTTGTGTGGAGGACATTTCAAGCGCAACACTCCGTCCGTCGGATGGGACGTTAAGCCGTGGTCCCCCTGGCGCCTTTCGTTAAGAGCATAAGGCTAATATATATGCCGGGTTTCTCTCCACCCTTCTTTCCACACTCTTCCCTCATGGCGCAAATGACCTCAGCTGTCGGTCGCCTCCTCTAAATACCATACCATACCAAGTATTGTGGTGGAGGTGAGAGGGACGATAAATATAGAATTGGCCAAAAACTAATGAGAGCAGAGCTCATCCGGGACTAGTCCACAGGCGTATGAACTTCACACATTTAGGGTAGAGGGGCGGACAGTTTCTTTCCATTATCCAGCTTGCACATTGACGATTTTCGATTTGGTGTGCCCGAAGGCCTTCCCCCGGTATGTGAACACGTGACCCCTCCATCAGGAGTAATGTGCTTTGCCCACTAGGTAACCACGCTGTCTAATGTCTATCAAGATCATGAAAATATCTCCTATTAATCTTTATTATGGATTGCAATAATTAAGCTCTCTTCCTCCGCATCAAAACATCGACGTGCCTACAAGTAATTCAGACACGATTTTGTTAAGGCCATTTATCCTATAAAAATCAATGGTTTGCGAGTTCACTTCGTGGAATTTTGACATCACAGAATAAAAAATATTCCACAGAATATGTATTAAATATACTTCACCAGTTTCAACCCCTGCGGGTCATTATCAGGGGGTAATAGATGCAAAGATCTTGATAATAACCTGAAAAGGGCGAAACCGGTATAGTTATTTTAATAGTGTGTGGAGTATGGCAAAATTAATATTTGAATCTGTTATATATATTCTATATTTCACGGATGGCGTTTAGCATCATGGAAGAGTATAAGCTCTTAAAATCCTTGTTTCTGAGATGGGCACATTATTCACAATTTTTTCTTGCTGATTTAATGTGGGAGTCTTGGAAATGATTCAAGTTACAATGTTATGCATAGTCAGCTGTCCATAGTGAAGGATGGGGGAGATCACTTTGGGAATAATAGTGGTTGAAAATCAGGCATCCCAATCGGAACTGATGAAGTTTTGTCAAGAAATCCAGTCAGGCATAGCTAGACCCTTATGTTATCTACATGATGAAATTTATTCGTGTGAAAAAGGAGAACACCAGACCCCAAAAAAAGGAGTGCAGCGAACGGGCGATTGCGGGTGGTCTTGGGTGGGAAGGAATCTCGTGCAACGCAGGAAATAGAATTCGGAATATCCTTTGGATGTGTTGGCTGACGTGGTTGCGGAGGTAGGTTCCGAGAAATGGCATTTTATAAAATGAAAAGCAAGGAAACGGAGGGAAGTTGGTGGTCGTGGATGCAGGATCGTAAAAAATCTCTTGCGAGGGAACGTTTAAAAAAAAGAAACCGTTGGTGTGTCTTTCGCTCGAAGTCGGTGGCTGACCGCGCTTTTTAAAGATTGAACTATAAGGCCGCGAAAACGCGGCTCAGCTTATATGGATTTGACGGGGATTGATGGCTTGGTCGTATTTTATTTTTCCCTCGACCATAAATAGCTGAAATAAGATTCCTCAGAGTTGGGAAACGCATTCACCCTAAATATTGTATCCCAGTCTTTAAAAAGAATTTAGGTTCAGTCAGAATGCTTCTGTTTGCGTTGAAAGCTAATTTTTCAAAAACGTCTTGGTGAAATTTGGATTCGAGTGATAGCTAGAGTATTTAATTGATATCCTATTGCAACCCAGGGTCAAATCTCATTGTGATTTGAACCTGGATTGCAATAGAATAGAAGTGATTGAGGCGTTTCCGAGATTCAACGACCGCTGCCCAAGTGACCTTCTGGAAGGCACCTCACATTCTGACGTGATGGTATGACAAATTTCCATAGCATATAGGCCCGAAATTTGCTCTTCCGTAAACAAAACATAATATGACAGTGATACTAATACGAGTCGTTTGATTATTCCTTAGAATTTCCAATGGATTGCACTGTTAATATCAAAAATTAATTTTTCCCAGTAGCCAGCACTCTTGACTTTCAGAGCTTCAGCTGTATTCATGCCATAGTTTCATCCTTGTTGCTCATTTCAGTGAACAACTTTCATTTGTTTATTTAAATGGGTAAAAGTTAGTTATCAAACACTCGTTTTTAAAGGGGTTAACGCCGTAAGAAATCAAGGCTCAGCTGTATGAAGTTCATATTACATCTGCTCTTGTGTTTTTTTCTATTATATTTACAATTGGGCAAATGAATTTAAACGTGTTCGTACATACAAAAACGTTAATATCGTTCCGGACGTCCTCTAGAAGTGCCTACCCCCGAAATGATTGATAAAATCCACGATTTAGTATTAAGTGATAGACAAATACAAGTGCGTGTCACAGTTGAGGCCACAGGCATGTTGCAATGCACAATCGCTTTAAGTTTGCACGAAAAGTTTGGTGAGAAAAAATATCATCAATATGGTTGCCGCGTTTGGTCGCAGTGTGCTTCTATTAACGAAATTGTGTGGTCAACTCCGAAGCTGATTTTTATCTTTCCCTCGTAGTTCTGAGGATTTTCCCCGTCAATGCATAGCTGTGGATGAAATACGGATTCATCACTACACTATTGGGACAAAAACAGATGAAACAATGGAGTTTTGAATTCAAACATGCTCCAAAGCAGGTGGAGATAGTGCAATGGGCCGGTCAGGACATGGGAACGACATTTTGGGATGCATGCGAAATAATCTACATCGATTACTTAGAAAAGAAAAAAGAGTTAACAGGAGATTATTTTGCATAGTTATTGGACCAGTTGATGGTAGACACCAAGAAAAGTGTCCACATTGGAAAGAGAAAGTTTTCCTCCTTCAAAAAGACAATGCGCGGTTGCACACCTATGCAGTTGCATTGTCCAAAATTACGGAATTAAAGTCTCAATTGTTATAAAATTCAACGTACTCCCAAGATTTAGCCCCCAGTGACGTTTTCTCTTTCCCTGACTTAAATGACTTGATTAACTTGAAGGCTTGGCGGACAGAGGTGTACGTATAAAGAGTGGCCCATCGTCAAAAATAATGCCGATTTCGATGAGATCCAGAAATTCTACTTTTCGGACGGCTTAAAATACTTAGACAAATGCTAATATAAATTTATGGAGCTGAACGGAGCCAAAATTGAAAAAAATTGACCCAAGTATTTGTTTTTCTACCTTTTTCTAAAGACTTATTGAACGAACTTCGTATTAAACATTTAAAACATTATATCTGGTTCCTAAGAAAGAGAGGATACTCGATAAGGATATCTAAGGATGCGTCTTCTTCATTTGTGGTGAATATACATCTATGGGTATAACATTCATTTTCAGTTGCAGTATTTATAACTACTCTTGTCGGTGTAACGTCTGAATGTCAAGGTTGATTGGAAAAACGCTCTTTCATAACCTAGCTTGACCGCTAGTACAATTTTTTGATAATAATAATTATAACTTTCAATCCAAAATAGGTCCAATGTAGGTATATCTGATTCAATAGTTATAGATATTCAAGCCAGTCTTCTAACCCCAGTGTAGAATTTCGCACCAGGCATTTGATAAATTACGTTATCCTCGGCATGGTTGATATAAATTAGCCACTAATCAAGCATTTCACTGTTGAGAGCAATACGGATGAAGGCGTCCGACGATTTCTGAGCCAATCCAGCGAGCTCCACAGGGGACGTTGATTAAAAATCTACTTCACTTAGGAAATCGGTCGAAGACATACTGGATGCGCTCGAGACGTGGGTCTGGAGAAGAACGGAAAATGAAAATTGAACGGAGTCAGAGAGGAGGAGGGACGACGAAGTGCTGGACATGATGGGTGAGGAGAGGCAGCTTTTAGATGAGATACGGAGGAGACAGAAGATTTGGGTGGAGCGAGTACTTAGCGGGGAGGGGATGTTGAAAATTGTGTTAGGGGGTTGTTGTTGGGTAAGCAAGGGAAGAAGAGAATATGATTTACAGATACATGATGACGGGCCTTATTGTTAACCGGAAAGAGAGGCCTAATCTAGTCTAGATCTGGAGTGTAGCGCTCTACGGTGCGGAAACGTGGACACTAAGGAAAGAGGACGAGAGAAGATTGGAGGCATGCGAAATTCGGGTGTGGCGAAGAATGGAGAAGGTGAAGTGGACGGAGAGGAAAAGGAACGACGAAGTGCTGGATATGGTTGGCGAGGAGAGGCAGCTTTTAGATCAGATACGGAGGAGACAGAAGGTATGGATGGAGCGAGTATTTGGCGGGGAGGGGATGTTGAAAACGGTGTTAGAGGGTAGAATGCTTGGTAGAAGGAGGAGGAGGCAGGGGGCATGCAAAATGGAGTAAAAAATTAAGCAACACTTCGGCAGTGTTGACCTCTGCCTTTCAAAATATCGATTTCTGCGTTCAGTAGTGAAAGCATGCCTTTGATGAGAGTAGGCGAGTGTACCTTTTGGATTGAGGACGCTATTTTCGGAGAGAATATCGAGGCATAACTCCTTGAGCTCCTAAAATGAAACTCTCGCAAATGACTTCCTTTTCCCTGTGATCGGCTTTTCACATTATTGGCAAAGACTTTGTCATTCATTTCCTGTGCACGTCTTGGAAATGATCCAACTTAGAATGCTATGCATAGCCACCTGTCTTCGGAGACGGATAGCATTCACATTGAAAAATGTAATCTTAAACTCATCAACTCACGTGGTAAGGGCCAAATTTTCACTGTGTAGGCGGGAATAATCCGTTGAGTATTATTGAGAAGCCCTTCAATTCAAGCACCTCATCGTATTGAATTGTTTTCAGAAAAATCCAAGCCCATTTTTATGTGTCATATGATATTCGATTCATTGTTATTAGGCTTTGTTATAAAATTTTATAAAAACAAAATCAAAGCGAAGCATAAGCAGAAAAGTGTGTCCAAAACGGTTATAACCGTTTGATTTCCATGGAAGTGTATCGCGGAGGATCTAAATCTTTTTATTTCTTTAGTTTCTATTGTTACCAAGATAATATTTCACTGTGGCGATGTATTTGGTAGGTACTGAGGCATTCATTTGGATTACACAGTATTCCCCCAAAACATCTCAATTACAAATCTTTTAGCTAATTATGTATTTAAATTAATTAGCCACTATTTTATTATTTTTATCGATGTTAATTCATCAGTTGTGCCTGTCTCTGCGAAATTTACCTCTAGCTATGCGCTATAGACGACAGCAGGTTCTTAAGAATTTATGTGATTCTCATGAAGAGTTATGTTAGAAATCGCGATGAACATTGGTTGGATGTAATTTGAGGCTTAACTCGTGTAAACATAATTATTATTTGAGATAAAACGAAGTTGTCACCAAAAATATAAATAGGACAACGCAGCGAAAGAAAGTACATCTTTTCAGATATTACTTATATTTTTCCTTTGCATAATTCCAATAATTCGCTTACTTGTTTTATCATTACTCCTTAAACCTAGCTTGGGGTTTTCTTTAAATAGAAACTTACGAAGTCAATACTATATACGTTTTTATCACACCACTCCATTTAAAGTCCTTTTCCGGTCTAAAAACGTTGCCAGATGATGAAAGCACTGAGTATTTAACGGAAAATTGAAACTTTAATATCTCTTCCGCGTCAATGTATATTTCAAATAGCTTCATATTCTCTTGTAATTTTTATTTTCTCATAACCTCAAATTTCCTCTCGTGAATTTAGGAATGAATAAAATTTGTTTTTATTGGTATCGCGCCTGAGGCTAACTTTTTTCACAGATGAAGTTTTAATTTCAACTCTTTGGCGTGGAGTAGTTACGCCTCTGCTCTGCGTCTGGAAAGCAGGAACAGCCCTTTGATTTATTGTTCACGGTGCTTAATTGCCGCTTCAGCTCGCGGTGTAAGTTTGTCGGCTAAAATGGGGCATATTGCACTGCTTCCCTTTGATGATGGTGGCTGGTGCAGACGCGAGTAAAGTAATAGGCCATCACTATCGAGCTCCAAGTCGGGCCATGAGGAAAGGTAATCGCTACAGGCGGGATATCCCCCATAAAACGATATCAGGCTAGCCAAGCGCATCCTATGTTCCTTCAGGCCAAGCAGCTCTCAAGCGACAAAAAAGGATGCATTAGCATTTAACAGGTCGTCACGTTGTGCTGCCAAAATTGCCATAGAGCACCGCCGTCGTCTAGAGGGTTGTTTTTTGATTGTTGTCGTGGAGAAAGGCCTGAATATGGGCGGAGGGAAATTAGGGGGTCGCAAAAAATTCGACTGTGGCAGCTCGCGGAAGCTCCAAGATCTGCATTCATCTTGCAGTTTCTTACTCCTCGTGTCTCTTCATTTCAGACCTTTCTCTTTCAGTTTCCTCTCTGGCATTTATGCGCTGACTTGGCGTGCTTTCATCAACGTTAAGGACCTATTTCCGGACCGGATATGTCCATGCTCCTTCCTTATCTGCCTACATAACCCCTGGAGTTCCAATCGTCTGAGTGTAGCTCGAAACCCGTGGGGTGTGTGGGTTTTGATCACGAGATATGTTTACGTTCTTTAAGAAAGCTAAAACGTTTGAAATTATTATTTTCTTTTGTTTTATCGAAATGGAGTGAGACATTTTATTTTTTTATCTTTAAATATAATTTTATTCGTAATTGTTTTTACAAATTTCATTGAGAACTAAAAATACCACGCTATTTATATACCCTGAAAATATCGTTTTGAACCCCATACTTTCTGTAGGCTCTAATAAAAACACATAGTATAACGACAATTTTAATGACTATAGTAAGTAATAATGTATATGCCGTTTTCGCAAATATGCTAAAATAATTCGTATCGTACTCGTATGTAACTAAGCGTATGGCCTTGAAGCCTGGGATGCGACAAAGTATTTTTTGCGGTTGTTTTCATTTAATAATCGGATCTGACGAATGAGGATCGATGCATCAACTGTGGCCACATGTGATGTGTACTTAGACTACAGTATTCAGGAGAAGTTGGAATAACGTATTTGTAAACATCTTTCCTCTACTGCGCCGAATCCAATTTAATCTACGAAATTTTCTTTCCGTATGACACGTGCTGTGCACAGTACGTAATATTAGCAATGGCACAATCGTTTTTAATGAAGTGCATTCATATTCATAAGTTTCCTTCTTTAACTGCAACAAAAAAATTCTGCCCAAAGAATTACTTACTGATTCCGCAAGAAACGCAATTCATGAAAGTACTCTGATGATACCAAATCACAAACTGTTATTTTTTGTTAGCCATGCATGTATTAAATCCCCATACGTATTCCAAATCAGTTCATATTTATGTGAGAAAGTGTGTGAATACTAATTTTCCCCTTTTTTTCCTTTACAGGTGGGTCTCCTGTCACTCAGTGAACTTGTAGCGTTTAACGTCATTGTAATTCGTATTTGGCCAATGGTGAGTACCAAAGTTCTATTTAAATTCTTTTCAATGAGCTGACTGGAACGTGGAAGTTCATTTTCGCCGCTAATTATCTTGTACCTTCGCTACATCATAATGTAGAATATCATTGGAAATATTTCTTTATTGAATATCATTGCTGTTCCACAGTGAGTTTCTCAAATTTTCCAATTTTTATAGGCTCCTTGATATCGCTAATCTTTTTCTCTATTAAATTTTTTATTGCTGTCTTATTGCGCAAAAATTATTTAATAAAAGCGGTGGTTTATACTATTTGGATTGATGGGATAAAAAGCCTTAATGAAGTGAGAGCACTATGAATCCGAAATTACTTTTTTATGCTTTTTTACTCACGATGGATTAATGAAGTTTTCTTTAAACTCAAAATTTCCGAAGTTTCTACTTCGGGTATCTCATATATCGGTTTCAATTTCTTCAGCCATGAATTTAGAATGTCTTCTTTCCGAAATCAGTGCAGCTTCGATATCTGGCGGGAACTTCGTTAACTGATTCATTACTCTAGTATATTGGGCTCTCTGCCGAAAGGAAATATCGTAAACTTCTTTTGCGTCAAAAAGTTATATCCCTGGGAAAAAGGCATATTTGATGAGTACTTACATTCCTTGTGTAATAATCTCTTTGATAGCAGCGTAATCTGTGAAATAGTGATGTGGGGTTCAGCAATATTGGTCCTGATGTGTGTGCAACTTAAGATTATGAGCGTTATTATGGCGATGTAAGAGAAACTTTTGAGTACTTGGGGATTCACGACTATGAAAAATTGAGTTCAATTCCAGCAAAACTTTCCGCGCGTTCTTACATCAACCATCTAATTGGAGTTTTCCGAAAGTGGTTCAAAGAAATTGATGGAAAATTCGTAATATTGCCCAATATAAACTTTTTTATAAGTCACTTTGAGAAGTATTGCAATTTAACTTTGTGATTGTCAATTGTTTCGTGGAAGTCGCAATTTTGGTACTTTTTTAAAAGAAAACTTCCGCTATTTTTTCATTTGGTTCGGTGAGTGTCTTTCGATTTTAATGGTCATTGACTTTTAAACCCAAGCTCATGTATTGCATCCTTCATAGCGCTAATACTCGAGATTTTATAGTGTTGGTGAAGCATTTTCAAAATGAAAGTAAATTCTTCATATTTTGCTATTCTTTGTTTAAACCATTACGTAGAGAATTAATTGATTCAATCACTTCGTCCTTGTGAATCCTAATTGTCATAGAGTCACAAATCTGCGAGAACGGCTCACTCTGAATTTGAGGGGGCTCAAAGATGGAAACAGATCATGTGAATGGAGTCAGTGAAATGGTAAAATAATTGATGGCTGATCACCACCATTAACTGTGGGGATCCATTCGTTTAAAGAAACTGGAAAGTGAAATCAGCAGAGATAAAGGAAGAAACTGTGAACGATACTTATATTAGGGAATTATATTTTCCGCAGTAAGTTGTAATTTTATTAAACCGAGCAGTCTTTCTTCTGATGTTCAATGACGAGGAGTAGTAGAGAAAAAGGAAACAACTCGATTGCAATTGTTGTCATCATCGACTTATCTGCGAAATAATTAAAAGAGTCGTAAATTTTTCTCCACGAATAGGTCGGTAAGTAGTCGACGGATACAGAAAAGGTAATAGAAAGGCTCTCTGCATGCAGAAGCCCTACGCGTACCCACTCCTTGCTATTCCACATTATTACTCGTCCCCGCATTATTACCACTCATTCAACGCTCACTTTTTTCCGACTTCCATCCCCTTTTAATACCCTTCCTCGGAATGTTGAATCCACTTCTATATCCCCGAAGATCTTTACTATACTTGATTCTATCTCACCTTTATTATAATCAATAGCATCACCTCCTATACATTTTCGTTCCGATTGCTCCTATTCTCTCTGTTATATTTTATTCTCTTATATATTATGTCGGCAATTCAATGTCAAGTACAACACCAAAACTAACCTGAAGAGATTCGCTAACCACCCAACATGGAATTTATCATCTCAATTAACAAAATATTGGCTAATATAATAAGAACCAAGGTCATACTTGTATAATATTATGGGGTGTTGGAGATTTAAAAATCAATCATTAAATGTATTAGATTGAAATTATTGGATTTTATGTACACAAAAATACAAAATATAAGCAGATAATGCATTACAATATTGTGATAACATATATTTTGTGTATTTATTTTTTTCGAGGTCTACTGGTAAATTGGCAATATTGCTGTATGATTATACTATCAATTAAGTGAATATAAAAAATAAATAAATAAAACTTCAAACTCTATCAAATTGGCAGTTAAGCAATTTGGCAATCAAACCCGTTTCGGCAGAAGGAACGGAAGTAAAACGTTCTGCAAGTATGGGTGGGATGAGTTATTAGGGTCAGGCAGAGGAACAGCGTACTGCGCAGTCACAAGATCCGTAATCGGATTCCTGGCTCGCCGTGCGAAGCATCTGGAGCGATCGTTCGTTATCTAGCAACTTTACGTCTCTCCCGGAATCGAAGCAGGGAATATACTACCCCGCAATCTCAGTAATGGAGTCGTCTTGCTCATTACAGTCTTGGTCGCAAAAAATAATTCAGGTCAAGCGGGAATTTAAGGTCTTTCAGGTGTTCCCTGAATCGCATGCGGGAGTCGTATTCGTTGGTATTTATGAAACATCTTTGAGTAAGATGGTCAAGGCCAAAAAATTAGGAAGTCCATTGCTCTGGTCAGGTATGGCACGTGATGAGACCGTCCAAGATAATGAGGCGTAATATTGTTTTTCCTATTTCTAGTTACCGTAATTCGTGCGTCACGGATCTATAGAACTTAATGACGCTTAAAACTAAATCGTGCGACCATTTTACATATTCAGATATTATTTTTAATCCTCTCTCAATTCCTACCTCATTTACAAGGCAGTTAGTCGATGAAATAACCATTGAATGACCTGGGCAGATGTAAAATTTTAAATGAAAATAAAAATCATTTTATAGATTATAAATATCAAAAATATGGAGTTCTATTCCACAAATCATAAAAAAAGATTTAGGGAGAAATAAATATTTTTTCATGTTAGAATGAACAATAGATATTTTACAATTGAAATGGTGATTTCGTCAAGCAAAAATATAATTTACATAATTTAGAAACACCTTTTTTTTAAACATAATACCTCTCGCCGCTTGAAGAAAACTAATTCAGACTTAAATCAGACCGAAAACGGTAATATTTCGGCAAAATTTTAAAATATTATATATATATGCAGATTTTGGCCATGAAAGCATCTATATAGAAATCCTATTTAAATTTTTCATTCTATAAAATGTGTACTAGTATTATTTTGCACCTAGCCAATGATTATTTCATCAATAATGACCTTGTGAATGAGGTAGGAATGAATTCAGACAGAAAAGTCATCAATAATGCCCTCGTAAATGAGGTAGGAATTAATTTAGACTGAAAATTAGATTTGAATCTATAAATAGGTGCTCGATTTCGTTTTGATCCCGATGGCAAATAGCTTCATGATGCAAGAAAAAAGGTAACTAGAGGTAGAAGAAATTGGCTCAATTTAACAGATTGAGGACAATCTATCCAATGTCAAATGAAACAAAAAATAAGCTGGGGAGATTCGCAAACCACCCTCAATGGAATTTAAATTCCCCATTAACAAATAGTGGACTAAATGAAAAATAGAAAGGGCATACTTTCGCACTTTTAACAATATAACTTATCTTTGATTTGTACACTCGAAATCTTCGCCGGGAATTATAAATATGCCTCCGGATGAAATTATTCTCCTTGACGGGCATGCTGGGGTATGCCATTTTTTCTAGGGTGCCCTGCATGTGGGCACCGATTTTTATGACAAATGTCATCAACAATTGTATAGGAAACGATTTCGGAGTATAAGGCTGCGGTGTTACTAACGTAAATGTCGAGAGATGCGCTTGTTAAATGAAAATGGTGGAACAGATGAAACCTCAGTTATCAAGCGTGTTCAAAGGAATGTGTCACATTCCTTTGAGGACAGTGTAGCGTTCCGCTTCCCTGATGGAGGATAGTGTTAATATTGGAAAAGTTTGGTTTAATATCCAGTCCTCAATCCTACGTCTCCTTGGGTAAAGGTGGCGTCAGGACCGTTACACTTTCTGTGACTCTGGGGAAGGATGCACTTCTATTGAAATTTCACTACTGTGTAGGATAACTATTTGATAAAAAGTACTCTTATCGAAATAAATGCCTTTTTTTACTGGCTTTTTTGTCCTAGGATGTCCCATTACGCTTCCGTCATCTTGCATTGTCAAAACAAATCTCTCTTTCATCTTCTAATGAGTGCATTCCATTCCCGAGAGAAAGAGTCTTTGATCTTTCTCAACTCCATAATCTTTTGATGTTCATTTATTTCCTTGCATGCATACAAAACTCAAATTAACGCTGGATGATGTTAAAGTGCGTAATGAAAAATTGATGTTAGCGACAAGCGCTTTTCATTTTTTTGTTATAATGACCAGATGTAAGTGAACTGTCATGGCGGTGTGATGTTAAGTTAATAAAAACTTGGAAAACTGATACCATGGACCTCTTCAGGTCATGGGCCCAGGGACGTGTGTAAAAAAATGAGGAGATAATAGGGGATAAAAAATTAGGGCATATAAGCTTAAAAAATTTGATGAAAATACCTCATTTGTGTGATGGAATTTCAAAAACTCTTGTCAGTTCAGAAAATAATATTGTTTGTTCCGTATGTATGCAAGCAAAACAGGTGAGACAACCTTTTGTAAAACACAGGGTAAGAGCTGATAGACCGTTACAATTGATACATTCAGATGTCTGTGGACCTATAGATCCTCCAACACATGATGGAAAAAGTATTTTGTAACATTTGTAGACGATTATACACATTTCTGTGTGGTGTATCTTATAACTCATTAGAGTGAAGTATCAATGTATTTGAAACAGTATTTAAATGAAGTAGAAACCCATTTTAACCACAAAATTTCCAAAATTAGGTGTGATAACGGTGGGGAATACCAAAATCTTGCCTTGAAGCAGTGGTGTAGAGTGAAGGGCATAGTTTTAGACTTTACAATCCCCTATTCTCCTCAATTAAATGAGACTGCTGAGAGATTCAATCGTACTTTGATGGAAAAAGCGAGAGCATTAATATTTGACACCAAACTGGGAAAGGAAATGTGGGGAGAAGCTGTGTATACCTCAGCCTATTTAATTAATAGAAGTCCTACGACAGCAGTTCAAACCACTCCTGCGGAAAAATGGTTTAACAAAAGACCCGACTTGTCTAACCTCCAGATTTTTGGCTGTGTCGGCTATGCCAAGACTCTTGGACATCTAAAAAAGTTAGACAGTAGAAGTAAAAGGTATATTTTCATGGGTTATGCAACAAATGGTTATCGCCTTTGGGATCCAAATGAAAGAACAATTGTTGTATTAAGAGATGTGGTTTTTACTGATCAGTCAATGGAACTTGATCTCCAAACGTACCACAGGAGGGCACATCAAGAAATTGCAGTAGAAGAAGATGAAGATACCGAAAATACTCCTTTTCAAGAGCTACATGGAGTAGATGAAGAAAGAAGTGACATATACTGTTTAAGGCCTAGGAGTGCAATAAAAAGACCACAGAGATTTGAAAACTTTGTCTCTGACTATGACCAGGAAGGAATGCTGACCTACAGTGAATCCATAAAAGGAAAAGACCAAGATCGATGGCAGAAAGCAATAAATGAAGAAAAGGAATCATTAAAAAGAAATAGAACGTGGGAATTAGTTGACCCCAGAGAAGCAGAAGGAAAAGGTATCCTTAGTAGTAGATGGATTCTCAAAATTAAAGACAACGGAAGATACAAGGCGAGACTTGTCGTTAGGGGCTGTGAACAGAAATCCAACAGCATAGACTTTGAAGAAATATTTAGTCCTGTAGTAGAAACAAGCTCCCTGAGAATTCTTTTTGCTATTGCTGCCAGGAATAATTTGTCTATTAAAACATTTGACATTAAAACAGCCTTTTTGTATGGAGAACTGGAAGAAGAGATTTTCATGAGAATACCTGAAGGTTTCCAAGATGCTGGAAAAATCTGCAAATTAAAAAAGGCGCTTTATGGACTTGAGCAAGCTCCAGCAAGATGGAACAGCACACTGACAACCTTTCTCAAAGAAGAAGGGCTAATTCAACTCAAGACAGATCAGTGTATTTTTAAAACCTCTGACAATAGCCTATATTTAGCTATCCATGTGGATGATGGAATTATTCTGGGCAAAAACTCAGTGAAGATGAATGAGTTGTTGTTGAAGATGAAAGAAAAGTTTGACATGACAATTTATGAAAATCCTAAAACAAACTTAGGCATGGAAATCAGAAGAACAAATGATGGTCTGTACATAACTCAGGAAAACTATGCTAATCAGGTGCTGGAGCGTTTCAACATGATAAACTGCAAACCAATGACTACGCCTATATTGCCTGCTGTTGACGAAAACGAAGATGAAATGGAATCACCCTTTCCATACAGAGAAGCCATTGGAAGTCTGCTCTACCTGAGTTGCAAAACGAGACCGGATATGGAATGTAGTGTTAATCTTGAGAGTAGATCAATGGAAAGGCCTACCGAACGAAATGTGAAACGGACGCTTAGATATTTAAAAGGGACAATAAAATTGGGAATTCGTTACTTCTCTAAAGGTAACATGTGTATAGAAGCATTCTGTGATTCAGATTTTGCGGGTGATAATAAAGACAGGAAAAGTACGACAGGCTATGTGATAATGTTTGCTGGTGCTCCCATTTCTTGGTGCTCCCGTAAGCAAAAAATTGTTGCTTTATCTTCTACAGAAGCAGAATACATAGCTGCGGCAGATTGCTGTAAAGAAATTGAATTTATGAAAACTGTGATAGAGGAATTGATTGATGAAACTGTACCTGTTACTCTCAATATAGACAACCAAAGTGCTCTTAAGATGATAAAATCAGGTCAAATGACGAGAAATAGTAAACACATTCAAGTACGCTATCACTCATTAAGTGATCAACACAAAAGCGGTTTATTCTCTCTGAAGTATTGCCCATCGAATGAACAGGTAGCGGACATTCTTACCAAACCCCTTTTGTCAATAAAATTCATGAAATTTAGAGGTGTAATGCTTTCTGAAATTTAATTTGAATGTATTTTGTTATTGTAAAAATGCACCAATTGCTGTGATATTGCTGATGAAAATATTTTTTTGTTGTTTCTTGTACTGAGGGTACATAACATTTTTTTCATTAAGGGGAGATGTTAAAGTGCGTAATGAAAAATTGATGTGAGCGACAAGCGCTTTTCATTTTTTTGTTGTAATGACCAGATGTAAGTGAACTGTCATGGCGGTGTGATGTTAAGTTAATAAAAACTTGTAAAACTGATACCATGGACCTCTTCAGATGAAAGTGAAATAAGGCCATCTTTGCGAATCTAAAAGATGGTTAGTTAAAAAAAGCAAACAATTTTTTACCTTGAAAATTTTTTTTTCTTTTCTAACGCTAGATGAAAGCGAAAGAAGGCCATCATTGTGGATCTAGGAGATGTAGAATGAAAAAAAAACAGTAAAACAATATTTCCCTCGAAATATTTTTTTCCCTTCCTACTATGGCCTCGGTTCATGTGCGGCGTAGATGGGAACTGAATTTCGCTCTCCTATCATTGCTCACTTCCGCCTCCCTCTACATCCCATGCGCACCACCCACAAGGGGACGATTGCATTCCATCGATGTTTCCTCAACAATGCGTTCCCCGCGGCTGTTTTGTTTTATTTAGCGATCCGTGTTTTTATTTTCTTTCCCTTCGGAAATCCCTCCTGCTCGTCTGCTTTCGCAACCGATTTGTTGACGAGGGTTTAACCCCTGTAAACGCGATGCATCTTCATCTTTTTTCTCTTTCTCGGATACCCTCTATCATCTTTTTTATTTAACCTCGTTTTTTTCCCGCATCCCTTCTCGGAGGGATATAAAAAAGTAAACGGCGGAGTTATCATCTTTTCCCCTTGTCTCTTCGCCAATGAACGATATGTGCCCACCTGCCCGAGAAAGAGAAAAGGAACATTGCGAGTTCAATCCTCTCCGTTCCTATCTTTTGGTTCAATGCCTCCTGTTTCTTTATTACCCCCCTTCTCATCCTTTTCGGAAATAGTTTTTACGATGAGAGAATCGTCGATCTCTCCAAGTTTCCTTCCTCCCATTTTGCTAAAAAATATCTCCTGTATATTTCATCCTTCACTATCAGTTTTCTGCTCTCTCCTCTATGAACGATTGCATTTCATTTCAATACAGTGAGCAATCTATTTTTATCCTAAATTTACCCTTTAATATGATATATGTTGGTGTGCTGACAATTTTTATTGAAAGGATGGACCAGTTGAACCCAAGTTATCGAACGCATTTCATCTTTTTATTGTCTACATATATTTTGTCCAGATTTTGATCCCTATTTATTACTGTAATCTCAGGATCGGATGTTTTTTATATAAATAATTAATTATATCCCATTTTTTATCACTTTTCATTACATTAATGCTGATGTGCAAGTAAAAAACGGCAATACCACTGTTAACTTAGCAGCATTTCTCTAACAGGTTGACAGGTTCAACGTATTACAATTTTGTGCAAAGTAAGTAAAGGAAATTTAAAGTCAATTTAACAAAATGAACTTATGGAATTAATTAATTTCTGTGGCTCCATGAAGAATTTTATTTTGTATTAAAAAAGTTTGGTTAAATTCTTAGAGTAGCTTTCTGAGCAATCTTTTAAGCTCTGATTGATTACAGTTCGACGCGGAGAATGTGTATCTGATCAGACAAGGATTTGCTAGGACGAGGAAGCAACTAAACTCCGAAGTGATATCTTCATTATTGAAACATTGAAAATGGTGTAAAAGGCAGAAATGCGCTTGAAGCTGCCTCCCTTGTGTATTGCGTTTTGAGAAGTTGACCGACAACTAAGGTTATTTGCGCTATGGGAGAAGTTTAGGGAAGGACGGGTAAAGAGAGACCTGGCGTTGACGTTAGACTGCTCTTAACGAAAAGCAATAAGGGGACCACATCCAGGGGCGCCGACTTATAAAAAATATTGGGGGGGCCCATATCGGAGGTCTTGCCCCGGGAAGAGGTTAAATTCAAAGTATGTCGCAGCACCGAAACACTACCATGATTCACACCACTTGATTCAGTTAACCTGCTTAACCTTATAATTATTTGTTTCAACACACATTGTTGAATTTATTTAAAAGGTAACTATCGTCAAACATGTGAAATAAAAATTACCAATAAATTTTTGTGATTTCACAAAGCATAATATAACTTAATTATTTTCTTGAATTATTGATGGGGCTCCGCCCCCCAAACGAATCTTTGAGGGGGCTCGGGCCCCCTCAGGCCCCATGGAGTCGGCGCCACTGACCACATCTTAACGTCTCATCAGAATAGGGTAGTTTCCTTCATGAAAGAAAACGAAAGGCATTGATTGCGATTCGTTACCCACCATTAGTGTATTCATAATATACTAATTATTTGGTTTTAGAAATACCGGTTTAGACGAATGGTAAGGGTCAATTTTATCCTCATTTGAAAAAGGCCAGATTGGCGCCCATGCTATTCCACTCCACGTGACGTCACAGAGACCTAGTTTCTATACGAGTAGATAGGAGTTTTATATCTTCTAAGATTACCAATGCATGCATGAGGCACAGAGCTAAGGGAAACATCTCTTAATAATCATCTATTAAAACTTGCTAAGGTCGGAAAGTTTTCCACGTTTGATAAGGTATTAATAATCTTTATTTAAACCAAGCGCTACCAGCTAGCAGGGTACTCTGATACCTGCTAGCACCATGCGTCGTATCAGCGCTCAAAGCCTCGCCCCAAGGTCACCTCACATACTTAGCCGTCGCGTTTTCGTGCGCTTGAAAATTTTCACCTTTCATTTAATCGCGAAAAATAGATATCGTCATTTAAAAATCTAAAAGCGTGAAATACGTACTCCAGGAGTAATAATCTTTCGATTTAGGCAATAAAAAATAATTGGAAACTACCCCATTTTGCATTTCAAGTACCCTACTCTATACTTTCAAGCAGCGGATCGGGCAGCCTCTGAAATACCTCTTCCACCGCCGGGATTTGATCCCGGGCCAAATGGGTGGGGAGCACTTCACCCATAATATCAACCCAATTGTGCACCTGCCTACGAGTACTTTGTACAAAAATATCCTCTATCAGCATCAAAATTAGTGCATAACCGCTGAATATGTGAGATACACCTGGTATTTTGAGGTTTGAATGCCATTTTTCATCGTAATTGGCAGTTTTTCCTTAAAAAAATATAACCATTGCAACTGAAAAATAATTAATTTTTTTCTTCTTATCTTGACCTCATTAATTAATGGTAAAATAATTCTTGGAGTATATGCAGTAGAGTTGTTGTAGTGACTAGTTGAGAGTATGGGTCAAATGTATGTGATGCAAAAAAGTTGTTAGCCAACGTTTTAAATAAACTGAAAAATAATATAAACTACTTACGTGTTAAGGCCAGAATATCTTGATAGAAATCTTCCGTAAAATATCGAGCGATGTAAAAATTCCAATGGCTAGTTTAAAATTTTCCCAGAGATGAAATTAGCTTACGGAGTAAAGTTGGGAAACGGGGCACGCTGCGATTGCATGGGGATAGTACGTGAGCCGTCTATATTCAGCCGTGTAACGCTCTATCCACGCTCCGGCATCGCTAACGAAGGAGTAGGTGCGTGGAGCTGCTGGAAAAATGAGTCCTCCAGACTTAACACGTGAGCTGGGCGATGCGCATACTGAACTACGGAAGGCGAAGCAAAAAGAGGAGCAGCGGGTGCACTGGGGTGTTTTTTAATATTTCTTTTTTTATGCGCACGTAGATGAAGGGCGTAGCAGCGACCTCTGTGGAATGCTCCCAAAAAACTTGGCCCAAAAAAAAAAAATACTTTTGGTGGCAGCGGGTTGCAATGCGGGTTGGAAAAAATATTGCGGAAAGTTCTGGGGGGCACCAACTATTTTTACGGCAACTAAAATTTTGACAACCTAATTTATCCATATAAAATAATTCTGAACGTTACACATTGAATTTTGTTTTTTCACTGTGTACAGTATTTGTTTTCATAGGTAACGTATTTTAAGAGAAAATTTCAAGAGTGTCTTACAGATTCAGTGAGGCCCAGGTTGCACTGCGCGTATGAGAAAAAATGTCATGAATTCAAATGGTCAGTAATTAATTTAATATGTCAATGGGGGGATTTTAAGTAAATCTGTAAAAAGAATGTAATTACATAGAAAATGAGTGAAGGAAACTGAATATTTTTTGGGCGGATGAACAAGTAGGTAAATTTTGTGTTGAGTAGAGAGAATCTGTTAAATAATCACACGAAGCAGTATAAAATCGTTTCAGGCTGAATTTTGCGGAATAATGCTATATCCATGATTAAAGCAAAAACGGTAATATCCACACTATTTCACTTATCACTTAACCGACCATTGTTTCGACACTTGGTGTCATTTTCAAGGTAATCCAACAAAAAAAATATACATATTTTGTTTTGTTTTTGCCCCCCACCTCCCATCTTGGCCTGGGTATATATACCGAGAGAGTTTTTTGTTGGATTACCTTGAAAATGACACCAAGTGTCGAAACCATGGTCGGTTAAGTGATAAATAAAATAGTGTGGATATTATCATTTGTACTTTAATCATGGATACGAAGCAGTGACAGCACGAGTTGCAACGGTAAGCTGGAAAAGAATATTCACAGAAATATAACAATCTACTATTCATAGCATTTCAGCTGCCCGTTTTCTCGGCTTTTATATATGGAGACATTATAACCAATATTTACAATTATATACAATATACATGATATCTATGCTGCGATTTGCTGACGATTTAGCAGTCATAGCCGAGACAGAGAAGAATTTGAAGAAGATTTTGAGAAATATGGAAAGGACTGTGGCCATATATCAGCTGAAAATTAACAAAAAGCAAGACTAAGATATTGGATTGTAACCAACGATAGGAGGATAAGTCAAATATTAAACTAGGAAAGCATAATTCTGAAGAGGCGAAAGAGTTTTCTTAACTGGGAAGACGACTTACCAACGATGGACGAAATTAGAAAGAAATAGACAGTAGAAAAGCGTAGGCGAAAAGGGCTTTCCACAAAACGAAGAATCTTCTTATAGCTGAGAATTTAAGCATAGAAGTAAGGAAAAAAATTCATCATATGCTACATATAAAGAATGTCTCCCTATGGAAGCGAGGCTTGGACGTTGACAGCAGCAGAGAAGTCAAGAGTGGAAACATTCGAACCTGTGTGTGCTACCAAAGAATAATGAATATGAAATGGATCGACAGTGGGAAGTGAGGAAGTGTTAAGAAGAGTAGGAGAGAAGAGAGGCCTCCTAAAAAGCTTAGGCAGAAGACGGGACAACTTAGCTAGCCACATTTTGAGGCACGGTGGCATCAAGAAGATAATCGTTGAAGGATGAGTGGAACGGAACAAGGGTAAGGGACGGCCCCGAATGAGTAACATAGGAGAGGTTATAAAGGATGTAAAAGAGAATAAATACGTCGCTATAAAACGGTTGGTGGATAGGAGAAAGAGAAATGGAGATCTGCGTCAAACCAATCTTAGAATTGCAAATGATGATGATGATACATAATATCCAATTATATACAATACGCTAGAAATTGGTATTGGTTTTTTTCGGCAGTGCTGATGACGCTTTCAGGTCATATGCAACATTACTAGCTATTAATAAATCGGTTGGTTTGTGAAATATGGATAGTTATTATACTTACTAGTTAGGTGTTTAAATAAAGTAATGGGAATGATTCCCTGGAGCTCGTTCTGATGGAGCAACAATGAGGACATTGCACATAGATGGGGCGCAGGTAAATGTCTGACACGCGGCCAGTACCACAACCACCGAGAGAGATTGGTTGTGCTAGCAAACGCTTGAGTTGTAATGCTGTCCATTATGTTTTGTTTAAGTAAAAGGTTTTTTTGAGTACGTTCTCAATATGAGACATCTTAATCTCGAAGGCGCTGTGCTATCCGGTTCTGTTTTAGACTTAGACACGGTGCAGCGGAATCATTTGACAAATTGTGCCAGGCAATCTGGAGGTAGTATTTTGCCCGGAGCCCAGGCCTTTATGTGGTTTAAGGAATTTACAGAAGGAAGAGAATCAATCGAAGACGAGCCTCGCCGCGGGAGGCCTAAAATCTTCAGGAACAGATGAAACTGATATCAGTATCCGCGATCTCGCGCGTTCAGTTTGAAGATTGACAGTCGAAATGATCGCTGAAGAATGGCATTTGATTCACCGGCGTACTCATCCAATTTGATCAATGAATTGAAGATGAAATAAATTTGTGCAAATATGGTTTCGAAGATTATTTCACAATACCAAAACGACATCAGAAAGGAAAGGTGCATTAACTATTTGCTAAAAATTGGAAACGATCCCTTTTTTTCTGGAACGCAATATAGCAGGAGACAATTCTTGGGTGTTTGAGAGTTATCCAGAAACCAATAGCCAGAGAATGTAGTGGCACATTTCAAACTCTCTCAGGTCTAGGAAAAGGAAAAAAATAGCACGTAATAAGTCAAATTAATGCTGATATGCGTTTTATAATAGGAAACGAATCGTCGATAAATAGTTTGTGCCTCAAAGTAAATTGGCAATTAAACTTTTTTAATGACAGGTCCTTGAAAGTCTTCGATAAAGGCTCTTTCGTTTGAGGTCAGTTTTGGAGATAAATGTATTTCTATAGTACCTCAGGCTCATTCACCCAAATTGAGTCCATTTGCATTTTTTCTGTTCCCAAAATAAGAAAATGACCTCACGGAACACCATTTTGGGACATTTGAGAATATTCATTGATCCGTAACCGACCAGCTACATGCTATTCCAATACCCCATTTCTAGTACTGCTATTAGGAATAGAATAATCGTCTCAAGTGCTGTGCGGCTTCCAAGGTTATTTGAAGGAGATCATTACTAAACTTACACACCTACTACTAAAGTTCAATTTTCCAGGAAACACTAAATGGATTATCTTGGTCTGTCCCTCCTCCCAACTTAACATTTCCACTTCGATTCACAATTAAGCCTAATACCTTTTATTTTATCTAAAAATCATCGGTTAGAGGGAATAATATTATGCGCAGCAGAGATGCAGGAGCAATTTCAGATATGGTTGTCTAGTGTAAAGTGGGATAGGTATACAGTTCATGTTTCAACAATAGTTCGAATTCCATCTCTATATGTTTTGAAGTTTCTACATTAAAAAAGAAACAAACAGTTTTCAAGATGTCATTATTAGCAGTTTAAATAATACTTAAAACTTTTAATATCTTGATGCAGCGTACGTGATATCTTCTGTAGGGAACAATTCCCTGCTTGGCAAGGACATTAACCATTTCATACTGGTACGCTCTTTGAAATATTGTGTCTGAGGTTCTATTTTATTGGTTTTAATTTTTTTAGGTGGGATTCTTGCGTACAAATTTGAAAATTGCCTCATTTGAAATACTAACATCAAAGCCAGGAACATACTTCATATATAAAGCTATTATTTCGAGCTCGGACACGTACTCCTATGGAACGTATTTTTCTCATTTTCTCTACATCTGTTATGTAACCGCTTTTTACTGTACTCGTGCTCTAGTTTCGGGTCACAAAATCGGACCCATGGATTCGAATGCATTCGTAAAATTGGGTAAATAAACAGCGCGCGGTCCTCAAACTTTATTACCATGATGCCTTTTTGTATGAAGGTTATTCAATTAAATTGGTGACGTTTTATTTTTTACAGCATCAACTTCAATTTGTCATTTCCCTTAAATAGAACTCGAATTACGCAGTAAAATGGTATTTTTTTATGCAATGGATTCTTTTCACGAAGGGTCTGACATCAAACAGTTAAAATAAACAATTTTACGTTTTTTAACAATGCACGCTTTTATAATTAACTGATGAAAACGATTTCATTTTACCATTTTCCTTCATTTTTATTCATTCAGGACAATATTAATTCAACGTGGGAGATACTCCATCGCAGATACTTGAGAAAAAAAGAGACCGATGAAACTCTGAACTGAACAAATTAATTTTCATGATTTTTTATGTGGCCGAAATCTCGACATATCCCTTTGAATTTGTTGACCTAACTATTGGATGTAGTTTGGTAGGTACTATGGATGCAGATTTTTCAATCTAGTATCATTCTCCGCGTAGCTCAACTCCTAAGCGTCCCGAATATCTATCTATTTTCGGTCCCATAATCTTCCTCATGGCCTCTCAATCTCTCTATCCGTGATATCGCGCTATATTGATAATGTAGGTCAATAGATGAGTGCCTATCTACGTTGTTTGTATAATCCAGGTACTTATCGGACGTAGGCCGTATCGGTAGACCTTAGAATTCTTCAATTCATGTTGCACATGCGCTAAGAAGTTTCTCTTGAGGGCTAAACAAAGTAATGAAACAGTAATCCATCCTTTTTCTCCTACGGCTAAATCCTCCGTAAAATTTCCTGTCCTTGGCTCTCAAAAAGATTGTGTTTGTGCGCAATGAAGTGTACCGAACAGTGGCGCAGCGAGGGGGGGGGTTTTGGGGGATGAAACCACCCCCAGAGGTCAGAGAAATTTTTAAGTTTAATCCATTTTACTTAATGGATTAATATTACTTATAGAATAGTGTTTGGATTAATCAAATATCCCTGAGAAAGCCGTAAAACTCGCCATTTTGAACCATTATTCTAAATTTTTTTCTGGGGGAGGTCCCCCGCAACTTCTGCGTACCCTGGTTGGTATGCAATACCCCCTCACCCGTAAGTATTAGTTGCTCCTAAAACCCCCCTAGCCTTAATTCCTAGCTGTGCCCCTAGTACCGAAGACGTATCGAAAGAATTGCTCCACGTAAAGACATATGTAGTGGAAAAAAACTAAAGACATCATTCCCGAAAGCGAATAGAAAAAGTCCTTGAGGTAAAAGCTATCGCAAGTAAAACGGAAAACACCGACATTCCGTTAGTTTCATTGGTGCCTCTTCCACACGAGCATAATCAATAAACTCCATATGCAATATCCAGCTGAATATAACGATATGTTGTCGATAAGGCTATTTGCAAGGTAATGTGCCGGCCTCCGAGTGTTTATACCATTCTTTGAATTATTATTCACAATGATAAGAGTGATTTTAAAATAGGCAGGGTTTTTCTGGTGGACACTTTAAAGCTGAAGCTACGATCTGAAGTTAAAGATGCACCCTAAGCAAATAAGCCATTGGATTGGATTTCTTCTATCATCTCTTTGCGATAAACAAGTTCGCCTTTCCTGTCAGTCAACATTTGAGCGTTTGACAGGAGCTGTTTAAAAGTGGTATCATAATAGCAGGATACATTTTTTGGTTTTTCGTAATTGCCTCAGATTGTGCTACTCATGAATTTTCATTTTTAAATAGGGAATAAACCGCTAGTGATCATGGAATTTTATTGTAGAACAACTCGATTGATATGCCAAGTTGCATGGGAGGAAGCATTATATGATGAAAGGAGTGGAATTATCTCATAAAATTTGACAAATTAGAGGCAAAATTGTTTTGGAAGCGCGCGGTGACCGAAACTCATTTGTTACGTGTCCATGGTAATCGCATCGCAAAAAATTCCTTGTTTGGTATTTGGCGTGTACTGTATCCCGTTTGAGTTTTTTCCTCTCTGCACCTAAGCTAACTAATGATGGACACGTGCTTGCATTCGCTGGCGCAATCCCAAAATCTCTCTGTCTAGATGTGTTCCTCCAATACGTTTTAAAATCGTAATCTCGAGCTGTACGGATATACATTTTGCAAAAACTCTTCTCTTGGACTGCGTTTTGGGTTTTCCTTCTATCTTATGTTTCAGTTTACTTGGCTCGAAAGGGGAGCATAATAGCTGTATTTATTACATACGCGGCCGTTCATGGAACTCCACCCACTAGGGAGAGAGAAAAATATTTATGACAATTGTTTCTCGAAATTATCACGGAAACACTTAGCTCGTGAGTGATCGAGGGTATCATAAAATAAAATGAAGCAATGCATGAAAAAAGTTACTTTGTACGCACCCTCGCAAATGGGTGCTAGTGTACCTACATAATAATAAACGAGAAAAAGAAGTATACATGTTCATGAAGGAGAACAATGAGAACATGTATACATATTTCGTACATGTATAAACACCATAGATAAAGTTCGCCGGATGTAAAAATATTTGGCTTAGCCGGAATTCGAATCCAGGTTCGCCGATTTCCGGTCAGGCGTGTTAGCCAATGACACCACCAAGCAATCATCTTAAATCGAACTTCAGGATGGCTATCGGGTTAAGTCAAATATTTTTTAATGGCGAGCTTCACCATTGGTGTTTATAAAATATAGTAGCCAATCACGCACCGTTAGAAAAATCAGGTGGATAGTGTACAGATATAATGTGTCGCTTAAACTCTAATGAATAATTCCTTCATTTTATTTGCATTCCTTAATTGCTGTTCGGCCTTGATATAAACTGATTATAAAACTTGTTTACTAGTTAGGTAGTTATTCTATTGTTAAATGTGTTTTAACATAGGGGTGGACTATCCACAAAATTCCATGCGTATATTCTTAATCAAAATTTGATCAATAATAATCTTAGATGGTTTTTGGCAAACATTTGTGGTTTGTATCGCATTTTCTTTCGCCGATGTAATTTTCAAACTAATAGAATAGACCTTATGTGGTCATGCCATTTATCGCATCAGTCACATAATAGGCTAACAAATGGCTAAAATGAACAAAGCAAAGAGGGGTTATATTTGTGTCAAAGTTAAGAAGAAAATATAATGTTGGATTTGGAACTACACGGGAGTGACTCATAGAGTTATTTGGTTGCGTTCCTCATAATCGTAATTAAACAGCTAGAATATTTTATATGCAATAAATAGTTAGAAATAACTGCGATCATTGGCTGCGGTGTTTGTTTATATTTTCGATTACCATAATCGTAGATCCATCCAAGTGTACAGGACTGTTAATAACGATCTCCATTTGAGCTTTCATATAGGAAACGTGATCTAAAATTCTGGTGTTCACGATTCGCGATTACGGCAAATTTATAGAAAATAAGATTGGTTTCCTTGCGTTTTGTGTCTCCATGGCAGTGTCTCTAATTGAATTCTAGTTGATGTCTTTGGTCTCAGCGAAATATTATTACCTGTTAGACATAGGAAAGAAACTATCTCCCCTCATCTCACCTCATCAGGCAATGCAAATACTACTTTTAAGAGGTGTATTTAAGCCTCATCTACTTTGGTAACCTTTGTTTTGGGGCACTGATCGAGTTGTAATGAATTTTTCGATGCTATTACATTGATTTCACTAAATTAAACCTCAGATTAGCCGAGAAAAGATTATGCCTAATGTGACGAAATTATGTAGCTAGTTAACTCTGCACTTTTTCGATGATAAGAATGGCTTACTTCATTTACAACACCCTTAATTTCCTCATTGAAAGTCCTGATATTTTTTTCTCCATCAAATTAAGAGTATCCTCCCGCCACACCAGTTCGAACTCCCTTCTTCGCATGTCAATACCCTGGCTGTCAATAATTAAACGATCTCCTTTCAATCGCCTTTCAATCTGAATAAATTCTCTTCCGACCTTTTATTGAGCTTTTATTTTTCTCATAAAATCTTGCACAGACTTGGAATTGTCTCTTTTAATACAAAGTAACCGAATAACTAGCCTCTTGAGAATGTGGCCACTGACTTGTTTTATTTTCGTATATCATTAGGTTATTTTCTTGCTGTTTGATTTGCCATTTAATATCCTCTTTGTTTCATCTTTATTGACATGAGCGGAATTTTTTCTCGACATCGTTACTACATAAATATTGGCATCATCATTATTGTTGTATGGGTACCGTTTTATCTATAAGCATAGAAGAGGTTGTCCGTTTTTCTGTTCGGTATACGTTTCCGCACGGCTACCCAGATTGCGACCAAAGTTTGTAAATAGGTGAATCACATAGTATCTAAGTCCGTTATGTCACTTTCTGTCGCGTCCGACGCGTTTTTTGAATTGTTTCCTCATTACAGTATTTTACGTCACGTCATAAAACTTCTGCGGTTCGACATCCTGACGGGTAGGCACACCTCGTGACATGCTCAGAGAGAAAATATGAAAATCCTGCTATGCGACCATGAATTACAAGTTTCCCCTTTTTACTGTGTACTATTTTCCCCGAGGAAATTCTCGTGGCCTGCTTGTTTAAAATGAAATTATTGAAATTGTTTTACTAACATAAATTCTTTTCTATCCCCATTCCTCATATTATATGCCTTGATGTTGCAGTAATTCATGGCACGATTTCTTCGTCCAATAAGGATGCCTATTATATCCATTCAGTATTCTATTATCATTTTGCCTCAACGTGCAATTATGCCTGTTCGAGCGTTCGTTGAGGATATAATTGAAGCAGTGGGAATGGCTAACGTCATCAAATCCCAATGATATTCTGCTATATAAATATGTGCCCACCACCGGAAGTAAATATTTTGAAGGGATATTTTTCTGGGAAACATCAAAGTCTTCCCAGGTCTCCGTCTTCCGAAGGAAATGACGTCCAAATTTCCGTTTACGGGGAGGGAAGAAGCGTGGTTGGTACGCGTCGTTGCGTTCCTTCTTCATTCCGAAACCCGTTCAACTTAAATATTCATTGGACGTTTCAAAGCCAGGCTTCAGTCAGCTATTAAGTAGCTCCAGAGCTATATTCTAATTCTTTTTCGATTGCAATTACATTTCCCTGCTATCAAAGTTTTGTTTTCCTCGTGAAATAGCCATAATTTCGAATCATGAAGTTTGTCGTGAAGTTTGATTCAGTGTCTTTGGAGGAAGTTTAATTTACATTTCACTTGTAGCACAGCATCTTTTCTTTGCGTCACGGTATGAAAAAAAAACATATTTTGCTTCGGCAATAACACAGCGAGAATTATTTTTCTCTTATGACCCAATAATAAGTTCACATTTTATGCCAAAAAATGTCTTAAAAAGTTGCATGCATGAGCGAGGATAGGATATTATATTCAGAGTGGTATCTATTGCTGCATAATCATACTGCCTTCAACGAGTAGTGTTTATTTATAAGTTTTTTCTTACGTTTCTATGATTTTTCCATGAAAGTTTTTTTGCTGTTAAAGGTAAATAAAAAACTACAGTGTCCCAAGGTAGAGTATTTTATTGCTGATATGGTACAGGCATTAGAAAACAAATTTGTGCAAAGTAAAGGGGAGGTATACTTAACTTGGGCAACGAAAATAGAAACGAAATAAAAATAAATAAAAAGAATGGTGGGCAAACAATTCTTTTTTTCAGAGTTCAAGGGATATTCAGAGTTTTGGCTAACATTTACAGTAGTGGTTATTTTCCACAGAACTTTTATTTATGATAGAACATAAAATCTGTCCCAGATATGGGCTATGGACTCTACCTGTTTATGATAATTTTATTCTCATAGTACCATTGATTTTTTATTCCATATTAACATTCCTTACTAACATCCTTATCCACAACCGGCCTCGGTGGCGGTGGGGGTCGTCGTCTGCCCAACAAGTTGCAGGTTCGAGTCTCGCCTGGGTAGACTGCCCCTATTCAAGGAATGGGCGTTTGTGATACTCTGTTGCTGTTCAATGTTAAAATCCTCAGACTAAAAGGCCTTTAATGTGCTGTTTTCGGGGAGCGAAAGATAAATAAAATTGAGAAATGCAAAGCGTTATTAAAAACATAGCGGGAACTGGTCGTCTATGGCGATTACTATCTTATCATTTCAGAGCTGGAGAGATATCTGTGAGTAAAATTTAGAAGAGACGAAAAATGCTTTAAGACGATGAGTAATATTACAGTTCACGCAATTATAACACAATTAACTCGCATTACTATCACGTTTTCGTGGAAATTTAAATTCACATCGTGAATAATTCTCACCCAATCCTGAAGATCAGCTAATAATCCTTTAATTTCTAACTTACTAACCTGCTACGCACTTCTACACCTTGGAATAAATCCTTGTATTTCCCTCAAAAGTTGAGCCCGCTTGTTTAATTGAAAATTTTCAATATGCTCAAAAGTTTTCAATTTAATTTGTATGATTTTTTTAATGTTCATCCTCAGTCACTTATAATCCTCATGTTCCCGCATTAGATTTTTTTCGTTATTTCCTCTACATTTTCAGTCCTGCGCAATATGTGACTCATCAAAAGGTTCCCTGTCTTTTGCTCTCCTCACGTTTGCACTAAAATATGCATTTAACAAATGATAATATGCATAGCCTAATATACAAACTATAGCATTATTACTGATTCATCATTAAATAACAGTTTAAATATAAGTGCATTAAATCACAAGAAAATTGAAAAATACTTAATGCATATTAGTAATTTGGTTAGTGTGTATATTTAAATGCTATTTTTGAAATTCATATTTGTCCTCTTTTTATTTATATATCTCTCTTAAATCGTATGCATGTTTACATTTTCATGCAAATTTTGTTTATGACGTGTCGCATGATAAAGATGGAGCAAGTGAAGTATCGGGAATTTGTCTCGGTTGGCAATCGCTGACCCAGTTTCGATGTCTGACCTTTCCTAAATTTATGAGCAACATTCCGGCTGGATTTCCCGGCATTCGTTAATTCGGGTGCCATTCATGAGTTTACATACTGTTTATTACGCTCCGTTGACCAGTTTTTCATTCTGCGGCCTGCAGAGCTTTGCGTTTCACATCGTCCAATCGGTTGATGGCGTAACTTTGTTTTTCCGCCGTGATTTGCGTCGCGTTGTATTTTGGGACTCAGCGGTATCAGAACGAAATCTCGTGTCGCGTTACACGCCCCGCTGATCTGTTTTGTTCTTTTCGGAGAGCGTCGTTATTGATAAATGGACTTTCTCCTTCTTTTTAGGTCCCTACTCCGACGACGCATTATAGCCCCATTCAGTATCGATAGATTCACGGATGACTTAACTGTTACTGCGAAGGATAAATGAGCTGTTCTCTAATGACGGTTTTCGCCTGTACCTACTCCGTAAATGCTTCCAAGTTATGAAGTTTTGTACTTACTTCCAATAACAGAGAAGTTTTTAAATAGGCAATATTAATTTCCTTGCATGTATCCTAATTATTGAGGCGTAGTAGACCAAGATGAGCTGTTCTCTTCTTAATAAGCGTTGTAGTTTTAGCCTGGACCTAATAATTCAATTTGGAACGCTATTCCATCATTTGCGTGGTACCATACGCCCCGAATATTGATGGATATAAGGATTGATTTAGCAAATCAACGAAGTATTATTCCTAAATTAGTTATACTTGAGTAATGGCTATGGCAGTCCATCATAATTGTTTCCTGATGCTGATTTTTCGTACGTACATCCGAGAATAAAAAAGTTTTTAGAAAGGCCGATATTAGCTTAACATTTAGGCATCGTCTTTTTATAGACTTTGTAGAATATTTTAAGGGACTCGTGAGAAAATTCCAGTCACTTAATTTTTAAGTTTATCTTTCTCACAAACAACACTTTTCACAATTCATTTTCAACTACATGCGATAAAAATCCAAAGTCAATATTCAAGAGGTGGCTGAACAGCAAACGGGACAGTAGATGCACGCGTCTTAGACGTTTTAATGAGCCTGGTTGATAAAAGGTTAGACGGCTGCAACAAAATTACGATTGATAGCATAACGGCCGGTTTTATGGATAATATTAGCTATAAATCGTCCATAAGAAACTCTTAGCGCCAGAGTATAGTGCTCGTACATCAATGGCGACGTTCAGAGAGGAATTTAGCGTGGATAAGTATTACGCGGTGACATTAGCGGTGGAGGGGATTGATTGACCTTTTGCCTGGAAATTTCTTGTTAGTACCTGGTGATGATTGTATAACTATTGAAACGCGTGTAGTAGATACTCCGTTATAGTAAAATTGTGGGCAATACGATGTCTTAGCTTATCATTATTTTTCTAAAGATTTCTATAGTTTTCAAACAATAGATGAAGAAAAGGCATAGGATAGACTAATAGGAGAGTGACATATTTTAAACAGTGGATGCGTAATTTGTGAATTTTCGTCATATTTCCGGGTAATAATGAAATGCGGATTCTATGTTAATTACAGTCTGAAGCCAAACCCAAAGACTAAATTCCTAATGGATCCCTGAACGTTGGCAGTTTGAGGTGTAAAACCTTTTTAAACCACACGGTGTTTTCATAGGCGGAGAAACCTTAGAATTATGCGCTCCAGCTCACAGTTGATTTCTGGAAGGAATGTGTGTGGACCCCTACTAACGCTCTGGTGTGGAGCGTGAGTAGGGGTCTAAGCAAGGTCTTCGAGAGAGCGGAAGTACGTAATCTTGCTTGAACACTGTTTCTAAGCGGATCGGGGGTACAGTGTATTTCTGCTAAACCGAACATGTTTAATCCGAACATCCGCTTAATTCGAACAGCTCTATTACGCACTGTAACAACAGTTGACAAACTGCTTGGGGATTCACGACTTCCGAGCATGCCAGAAGCACCTATGAGCATGTTACCACTAAAATGTTATAAATTATTTTATTTAAATATTATTTATTTATTATTTCAGTGGTACCATGACTGTGAGTAGTCAGCGTGAGTGTGGTTCGTCGAAGAAGGGGGAGGAAGAGAATAATCTTGCCTATAGTTAAGCGGTCGTATACACTGCGTACGCTTAAGATTCGCTCTTCTGTTTCAAACCGGTTATTTTTGCTATCGCCTCGGCTTATCCGAGCAGGGGTCGGTCCCAATTAGTACGAATTAGTGGTAGTAAAATGTCTTCAATTTTTCACCCAATCTAGGTTTACGAATACTGCGCAGAAGTATGTTTGAGCATATTTTGGGTCCCTCATGCTTCTTGCCATTCCTCATTTCTCAGCTTATACTACAGACGATGCTTTCATGTTCACAGAGATTTTTTTTATAAATACCACTGTCATGTGATGGCTTAAATTACAAAAGACTGCGATACACAAATGTAGTTGTCAAGGTAATCATTCAACACACTTTCAATAAATACCTCTAAAATGCTTTAAATAGAAGTTTCTTAAAACCTAACTATATATCTCAACTCCAAAAGCCAGGTCCATAAAATATCCCGTTATAAAACTGAGTTTTCTGGCTATATTTCGTGGAAGTCCAGCGCTGATAAAGCTGAGTAGCAATTTTTCACAAAACATTTTTTATGAGGCATCCGCTTTCAGTTCATTACAAATAATTCCGAATCTTCATCAGGTGTTAAAAAAAATGTGATCACTTCTAATTACTTGTCACATAACGGCTTCCATCTGGTATCTGCGGGCATTAATATGAAAATGATAGCATATGATGGGACCCATAATGCATACACAGGGGCCTCTACCCCGTCCCTCCTGGAGATAATACTTAACGTATAGGAACCAGTTGGGTTATTAAAAGTTTATGGAAATTTGTTGTTCAATATTATTTGTATGACTTTTCCGGTCTTAAATATTTTTCACGAGTTGATTAATGTGGCTCATTATGATCAGATAAAGTGAATCAAATGAGTGATACGGAAGTGTTAAAAAGAGTAGGATAAAAACCTTTTGAAAACCTTTGATAGAAGGCGGAGCAAAATAATCGACCAAATCGGGAGACACTAGGGTCTAATGGCAATCGTTGTCGCAGGAGAGGTGGGTGGAAAGAACTGTAAAGGTATGCTACGGATGAGATAAATAGAGCTTAAGGATCCAAAACAGTGGAATTACTTAGGAGTTAAAATATCAGATGATAGGAGAACTGAGTGGATAGCTACGTCACACCCATCTTAGGATTGATGAAGGCTGTCGATAGTGATTTTAAAAAATTGTTTTTATAAGTTGCTGAAATAAAAAAAATTGTGTGGGGAGCCACCTTAATGAGTTTCATTTTTTGACTGCCTTTTTTTTTTAAATGGGGGGGAGTACAATCCTCGCCTCGCCCCATCCCACCTCTGGTAGCGACTTGTTGCGGGGTCGACCAACCAGGGTGGAGGGTGGGTAAAAGGACGTTAGTAAAGGGAGGAGGAGGAGGAAGGGTTGTTCGTTGAATGGTTGTCTCTTACGCGAATGGCTATAAGTGAACGGAAGAGAGTTGTGGGGTGGTTTCAAGCTAAGTGAGGGAATGTGGGTGGAAAATGATATAAGAGGCTGGAATCGCGGAAGTAGGTTGGGGGGTATATACAAGTTTAAGGCATTCTGTGGACGATACAGGGTTGAGAGAGTTACCAAAAACTTAAACTGGCTAAGTTAGAGCTATTTAATTGCAGTGAGAAGTAACATATTGAAAGTAAAAGTAACAGTTGCGTAAAAGTGCCTGATTAACGTCAAAAATCACCCATCTTTCCCCCTTTTAAATTACTGACAACTGTAACAAAAAGCGTTAAATGAGTCTTTCTGTGTGATGCCATCACATAGTGTCGTGTTTCTTCTTCTGGAAATGCGTTCTGAAGTTTTAAAGGTCGCTCTAATTGACCCCGTTGACGACGGAATGTCGCAGCGTGCGTTAAATGGCGCATTTTGCAGTTATGCCACATTGAGAGAGCCCTTTCCCCAGGTTAACAGCCGTTGGTTCTTGGCGTCCCCTCTCTGATGTTCAACACTTTGGATAACACGATGTCGCCGAGGGGGCATTAGTACCATCGTGGACATTGCCTTTGAGTATGCGTTCCGAAACTTAAGCAGCCATAATGATAAACCCCGTGTTGTTTCGATGCATGCTTCATCTACATCTACAAAAATACCCTCAAGCCGCCTAAAAAGGCGTGTGGCAGGGGGTGTTAGGACACCATCCGTTCACACATAAGAGGGAAACGAAATTACGACTAGCATTTATTAAAAACCTTTATGGTTCGGGGGAAAAACGAATTCCTATATCTATCCGTTCGGCTGAACATCTCTCTTAATTTATCGCTTCTGTCGGACCAGGAAATATAGTGGGGCTCTAATATTATGTACTCCGTGCCGCTCTTAAAGATGTCCATTCTCAATTGCTCAAGCAATCTAAGCCTAGCGCGCAGCCTCCGAGTCTCCAGCGGCTCCCAGGCAAATTCGTAAAACATTTGGGTAACGGTGTCTGTACCTACGCCAGTAGCAGTTTATGACGAACCGCGCAGCCTTCCTTTGTATTTTATTCAGGCCGCGGATTAAGTATACCTGCACCGGATCCCATGTGCTCGTTAACGTCCCTTATTCAAGATGTAGTCGGACGAGTGAGAAATTGTACCTTTATTTTACCTCTTAATCTGATTTTCATCTCATTATTCTGGGCATATTTTTGTAGAACAACTGCGTAATATTGCATTCTAAGTTGCCGTTTTATTTTCTCTATAGTCTGTTGGATAATCTTCCAAATTCATACGTATGCCCAAAATTAAACGCAAAAAATTAACTGATTTCTGAGTTTTGAAACAGTCAATACAATAACCTTAACTGATAAGATTCAAAAGTTAACTCATAGAAAAATAGCTATTCAAGTAAGTGTTTAACGAATGATTTTAACATTTTATTTATTTTAATCGCTAATCCCATTAATGGTATGAGTAGGTGCTAGGAGAAGGGATGTAATATGTGAAGCAAGGACTAATGAAAATTTTATTCCTTCATCAACAAAAAATGGAAGAAATATTTATTTACATCATTACTAAACACACTAGCATAATCTGAAAAAGAAAACAAAAAGGCATGTATTCCGTCTATAGCTTAAATCAAAATTAAATAATTTTTCTTATACTTTATTCACCGGAATAAGAAATACACAGCATCATCACTGTCAAGTAATTAGTTATGTACTATTTAAGTATGAATTTCATTTGATTTCCAATCCTACACCATTTGGGGGTAGATTGGGGATGGGAAATTCTGAAAAAGAATTCAAAGGAGAAAGGTAGTGTGGGGGTTAGAAAGAAGAAATGTGGCTACGAGAGACAAAATTTCAGCACCGCAGTCATATACATTATAGTCAAACAGACATCATTCCGCAAAAACTGTATGAGGGGGTATACAAGGTGCCTTGCTCCTGCGGAAAATCCTACATAGGGGAAACTTGCCGCTCCATGCATGTTAGGATTAACGAACATCAAAGGGCGACCAAGAACAACCAGTTTCAACTCTCCGCTATCGCCGAACATGCATGGTCGGAACCTGGCCACGACATCCAATTTGAGGAAAAGAAACTTTTAGTTAAGGAGTGCCGATACTTCCCAAGACAAATCAGGGAAGCAATAGAAATTCAAAAAACACCATTGAATTTTAATAGAGAAGAGGGATACTTCCTTCACATGCCTGGAAAAGAGTCATCAGAGAGAGAGCCAATCAGAGAGAAGCGCCCATTCAGACAGTCAATCACAGTGCAGCTCCCATCCAGCCTACGGTACATAAGCGAGGCAGAAACCGACAGCCGACACCTTCGACCTGAAGACGCTGGCAAGATAGCCAGCGAAACTGTTGTCCACAAACAAGCTGACGCGGAAGAAAACCCTGAAGAAATACAGAGATGAAAACATCGCCGCGGAAACCTACCTTCTAACATGAAAATTAAATCTCACATATATGACCATGAATTTTTACACCTAAAGTGACAAATGTTAAGTGACTGCGCGCAACGCAACTATGCAATGCTGGTTTTTGAGCATGTGACTTTTATCTGTAAAATATCAATTTGGGACCTTGAGCAAAGGTGAAGCGGTTTACGTTCTTCTTCTCTTTTTAAAATATGCTAATTTTTACATTGATTCAATAATTTTTTCCAATATTTTACTTACTGTGCTGTTTTAATTAAACGTTACCCTTTGTATACTTATATTTTCTTATTTTTAACATTTTCCTCATTGGAAAATCTTACATTTGTTTCTATTAGGTATTTTCGTGATATTCCCATCGCTCCATTTAATCTTCTTATACTGGCTTTTCATTTTACACACAATCAAGGAAATTGAAAGGGGAGTTTATAAACTTTGAGCTTGTTTGCGGGATTTCCCTTGTCGTAAAATGGTCCTCATGGATGTTTTAACAAATTAAGTGAGTTGCGATGGAAATCAATGCATTTTTTTATGCATTCACGTTTTATAAATATCTGCAACTTCACCCTTAATATATAGGTTGGATTGAATGCAGTTGAATTTATTTTGTTGAATGTTATTCACTGTCATGGTAGTTAGAAAGCTAGGGGTAAGGCAATTGCTGTATTCTGGAGTGCAGGGTAATTTTCGCAGGAGTTCGTCAGGGTATTCCGTGCGGTGAGAATGGGGGTGTCGGAGCAGGGTCGTAATGGGTTGAATCGAGGCCAAGGGCGTGAACTTCCCGAGGTCGAGTCAGGGTACACGTTGACGTTGGTTGTTAGGGTTGGCGTTGCTATGAGAGACGAAATTCCTGCGACGCTGCAGTCGGTTGAATGGAAGGCACTTAAACGTAATGACAACGTCTCGTTGCTTCCCTTTTTCCAGCGGGGGCCTACTTCCCTCACTGGCTCTGAAGTTGTCACCGTTTGACCGTGCTCGCGTAATTGCATCGCTGATAATATTATTTTTTTGAGTTTCTTCTTATTATTTATTTCTCATTGGGAAATTTTTTGTGAAGTTCCACTGTAAAAATTATCCACGTGGAATCTAGATTTTATATTAAATTCTCTTTAATACCGTATGCAAGAATTAAATTAAGGAATGAAAGGCGAGAATATTAATTTTTATCGCTGTAAGCCGTTATGGTGAACCACTTTTTGAGCAGTTATGGTCACACAGAAGGAAACCGTTAACTGACTATCTTCTAAAACGCCACGATTCAAAGATATTTTAATATGAACTCTTATCCGTTCTGGATGTTGTGATGTATTATAGCATTTTAGTGAGTGGTTTTAATGTTATGGCGATAAGAGAGCTCTGTAAAATCATTCAGTAATTACTACAGCAAACTGCAAATGGGAAACAGAATATAAACTCGAATGTTAGACATACGTCACTAAGGTTAAGTTTTCTTATCATAATTTAATCACAAAATTGTGTCACAATATCATTAAATTGTTAGTTCGGGATTTCTGAGGACATTATGTTTTTAAACCTATTCGAGAGTCTGGTTATCTTAACAAAGGCTACACCAGCTGAAAATTATTCCAAAGTCGATTAGTAATTACTTTTATGGATTATTTGATGTGAATAATCTATTGTGTTAAAAAAATCGACACCATTTCGCACTCAATCCACGAAATATTAAATCTCTTGCTTTTTGCATTAATAAAAAAGCGTTGGGATTATTTTTTCCTACGTTTCGCTTTTTTAATTCCTGCGCAATTCAAAACAGTAGCGTTCGGGAGAAAAAAGGCAAGTAAAATAAAGTTATGTGCAGTAAAGAAAACTGCTCGTTGTGAAAATTATTGAAACCTCAGATTCCACTAAAACTGCAATGACCCGATCATACGAGTAAGTTTAGCTTTTATCTTCCATTTATTTCCAATTCAATGAAATTACACGACCCCCCTCAAAAGGCTAAAACATCTTTTCATAATAAATTATAAGCGTGGCCATTTATATTACGTGAATAAGCTGAAAAATTGAATGCGGATTAATATGGCTGTCTACTACCTTTTTATCTTGTTGTTTTTACTACACAAACCATTAGCGGTCAAGTTTTAACGTGTGCAATTACAAGAAAGTTTTACGAAGATTTTTTAATTGGGAATAATTGAAATCTCACAGTAATGGAAGATTTTGAAGCAAAATCGCTATTAAAAGTTGCGTAGCCAACTTCGCTGAAAAATCAAACCATTAAAATATTTGATAACTACGTATTTATGACGGTGAAGCATTTCTTATGTTTTGAGATTAACGAAAATTAGTACAAAAAAGAAATACAGGTATGCCATAAATTTACCGGGATTTATCTCAGCAATTGAACTATCTGGGCAGCGGATAGGGTATGGGCCTTAAATGGGTACCAGGCACGGGGGCCGGGAACCAAGAACTAAAAACAGAAAAGAAACGGAAGCGGTTCCGCGATGAGAGCCCTACAACGCATCCCGGGTGAGAATAGGGAAGGAAGAAATGGGATGGGAAACTCCACGAAGTCATCGGGACGGAGTGGGCCACCGATAGTGAAACTATGATTTGAAGTTTCTATAGAAGGGAAAGATTTTCCTATGGAGAAGAAAAATCTCTCAATTCTTCCGTAGAAATATTATTTGGGCAGCACACTGAATGAAAACGGATGTACAGTAGTCATGACATAGGGAAGAGAATTGCTTCATCAAAAGAAGGGTTCATGAACAGGAAAGAGTTCATGGTTGGATGTTT
Organism: Ischnura elegans; assembly: GCF_921293095.1. Classification (NCBI taxonomy): domain Eukaryota; kingdom Metazoa; phylum Arthropoda; class Insecta; order Odonata; family Coenagrionidae; genus Ischnura; species Ischnura elegans. Next base: position 12,589,539 of record NC_060248.1, on the reverse strand, counting down.
ATATAAGTGGGTCGAAGAAAATGAAAGTGAAGAGTCTGAGCTTGAGTGTAGCGCTTGATGGTTCGGAGACTTGGACACTTTGGAAGGAGGACGAGAGAAAACTGGCGGCATTCGAGATAAGGGTGAGGAGAAGAATGGAGAAGGTGGAGTGAATGGAGAGTAATGACGAAGTGCTGAACATGGTGGGTGAGGAGAGGAGAAGGAGACAAAAGGTGTGGATAGAGCGAATACGTAGCAGGAAGGGGATGTTGAAAACGGTATTAAAGGGCAAGCGAGGGAAAGGAATGAAGAGAATTGAATTTTTAAATAAAATGTAATGGGATGGGACATATTGTGAATTGGGGAAAAGAATGGTAGAAAAAGTCCATGAAAAGAGGGTAGACTGCCTGAATACTTCTTAAATACTTCATGAAAAGCTACCCTAATTGGTATAATTCTTTAACAATCACAAGTGAGATGTAGTATGTAATTGTTGACGCATTGAAGCTAAGAATTTATTCTACGAGTCAGGAAAGTCTACGAAGCGTCAACCTTTAAAAATTAAAAAAAAATTCTCGCAATAGCTATCGATCTGGAGCCGGTTTTTATGAGTAAATCTTGAGGAAAGTTTAACTGGAAAACTTTTAATTGGTGGGGTCTCGGATTTCCGACCTACTCCCCTTTTAAATATTCATAGGCCTCGGACGACTTTCTAATTGAGCAGAACCGTAGTCCTCCGTGTTCTTAGCGATGCGGATATTTTTATTTCGTGTCTGACTTTTGGCCAATTACGTGGGGTCTCTGATCCCTTTCATGCTGCCATAATTTGTGAGCTGGGAGAACAGGGGACGAATAAGCGCGCTGGATTAGTGTGTCTCATTGTTTGTCGTGTGAAAAGCAGCTGTTTTGAGATGCAAATTCAAGTTTTAATCGACCACACCGTTGACGTAATGATTTCAAGATCATACCCGCTGGAAATATCACAATAGATTTATTGTCCGTACCGATGCATCGAACTTCGTAAAGATTGTCCCCTTCTGGTGATTGGACATTCACTTATATCGTACCCTATGGCTAAACTTGTTTGAATGCTTTGTGAGTGCCGTGGTAATCATTTCAACGTAAAATGTTGCAATCATGTTAATTATTAATAATGGGTCATATTAATAATATTTTAAACACCGCACTTAAGCATATGGCTGATGAATGTAAAATGTACACTCTAATGTAATTTTAAAGAACTCGATTTCTCGGGCAATATTTTCCCAGTTCTTAAGGCATAACTTTACTTCATTTATATCATTTAACTACCTAAAATTTGCTTTTAAGGAAGTTTTTCCATCGTATTTTTTTGCGGAGAATTTCAACGATTCATCCGTGCGGAGGGTAAATTATGGTTGATGCATTTATTTCTCTGTGTGTGACAAAATAGTTTTTGTGGTGGTAATGCCATATGCGTGGTAACATTATATTCTCCTGCCTTTTGTCATTACCGGTGCAGATACGCAAAGGGAATTAGTTTGTCCAATATTCTAGCGTGCGGTACTGTTCATGACGGGACACTCGGCCTCTTCCCAGACTCCGTGATGTGGCTTCCACGGTATCGTGCAGCTGCGAACTCACATCCTTGGAGACCGCGGCTGGCCGTGGACAGTTCCCTTGTTTGATGATTCCTCTGCGACCACTGGCTTTACCCATCTCGGCTTCATGCGAAAATAGTCTGTTTGGCCACACGTGCAGGGCTATACGCGCCCCGGGGCACTACCAACACTTGATGTTCATCCGAGCAACGTGCGTCTCTAGCAGTAGTAGTCCTCTCCGTTGCCAAGACGAGCGGATCGCACGCCGGAACATCTAAGACCTTATCGCCGTTCACTCCGCCGGTGTAGCAACACCGCTCTCCTAGGATGAATGAGTTTTTATTAACACTTTAAGGGCATTTTAAGGGTAACCTCTAGCTAATAACCTTCCGTCAGTCGCGTCACATGTTTAAACGCTCTTTGTCGCGCGGCGTCTCACAGATGGAATGCTCGAACAAAATGCATTAAAGAAAAATTACTGATTTTACTTAAAATATTACTAGTTTTAACTGCAAAAAAATCATTCATTGAATATTTTATTTCATGAATGTGCTAAACTTTTTTGCAAATAATGATTGAGATATTTGTATTAATGAAAGACTGAATACTACATATTTTGACGTTTCTTAAAGTTTTTCTTTCATCGAAATTATATCAACATGTTTAATTTGGGCGGTAAATGCAAACATATTTTTCACAGAATCACGCTACGGATTTTGATAATAACCTAAAAATATAATATTGACTACAGAGAGGAAACTGGTTTTGAGGACATTTTATATTGGTAGCGCATTCAGTTGAACTTGAACCAAAATACCTCTTATCAGATTGGAAAGTCAATGCAATCACAAAGTTTTTATGTATGTGTTTACGGTTAATGCTCTGCATCTATATTGATGTAATATGCCACCATAAACGTATGTAGCAGAGGGAAAAACGGTTTATTATACGCCAAAGTTCACTCAAATACAGTGAAAACCGTAGTATATCCTTCGCAATAATGGTTTTATTCAGGTGTTAATTTGATTACAATAAAAAAAATCGTAGCAATAAGACATTTTGAAGACGAAAAAAGAAACAATCAACCTTAACAACTATTTGCGTCAATGATATTCCATAAATGATTTGATTATTGCCGTCACCTTGGCCATAAAAATCTTTTACATGATTTTTAGATGAATGTGATATCGTATAGTATTGAGCATTACCACTCCGATCTCTAGAGAAGTGCTTCAAGATGACCACTTAACCTATGCTAGGGGAGTAACTGATGACGGTGACGTCCCAATAATAGGTTCTAGATATTGAGGATGGGTTCTCCAGTGGTTCCCATCTACTCAATTAATGCGGCATTCTGAAGCCAATAGCCAAGCGTAAGCCATCGTGTAAATATGGAATGTGGAAAGGCCCGGGCGGTTGCGATAACTTCCCCCCGCGTTTGCGATTGGTTCCCGGCAGCAGTCCCTGATTGGGAAGAGGGCCAATATTTGGGGAACCGAAATATGAAAGAAATAATAATGAGACCTCCCGTCTGAGATAAAGGGGAATGAAAAGCAAAGAACGTCGAAAGTAGGAGGCAGGGGGACGAGGGGGGGCACGGAGCGGTAGGGGAGAGGAGATTGTTACCGTGACAACGGGGGATGAGAAAAGAAAGGAGCAAATAGGCCAACAATCATCTGACTTTCCCTCCAATCATGAGCGCCGACGACCGTAATGCAGGATTTCCGTTGATTACTTTGCGCCGCTGCCACGTTTTACGGCCAACTTTTAGAGCCGCACGTCCAAGAGGAAGACTAAGAACAAAATGAACGGGAAATGCGTAAGTAACCCCACAATTTATTTGAATTCATTGCCATAAATCAATCCTCGCCTACTCGGGATATAGTCAACCTTTGATCTATCATATTACGATGAAAGAATGACTGTAATATTTATTCCCATAGCCATGTAATCCTAAGATAGATTTTGGCCTCTACAACGATCCGCATTCACTCTTCTCTATCTTACTTCATTTCTATTTATGCTCCATGTCGTCTTACTTCATTGCAGCAATTGGTCTCTCCAATGCAGTCTTATAGAGATCTTCTACCAATGAGTTTACCTGATGTAACTTTTGAAATAAAAAAAACTGTTATTTAACATTTCCAGGCAGTTATTGATGGAGCATGATAAGAGGATTGTTGAGAAGAGAAGGAGAATTGTTTTTGAAAAAGTGAGACGAAAAAAAATTGTAATATGAAGAATATGAAGAGTTTTTTTGGAGAAAATAATCGTCTAACGTTAAAGTGTTTTATGATGCTGTCGTTACCTCTCTTAAAATGTGGCCTATTCATCTCAAACGTTTGATTTATACAATTAAAAATATATCCAGGTCACCATAATATTCTCTCTTTGTTATGCGAAGCTATGAATTTATTTTGTTATGCAATGACCAAAATTCGCAGCCGTAGATCCACAGTGGAACAAAAAACACCAGTCAATCGATCCACCAAAATACTTGGTTGAATTATATCAGGGAAAGCAACTCATTTTTTTGATGACTAATGATTATCCGACGGTGCTGAATAATTTTTACTGCAAGCTATAGCTGTATATTAAAATAAAAAAGACGTTTTGTGCAATATTTTATCTCCAAATTTGGTTTAACGAGGCATGACTACGTACTGTGGGGATAACAGAGTAGGGCTGTAGGAGGAAGAGAGGTAGATTGCTTGGGATAAGCATGTGGAACTTCATCACGCATGCACCAGGAATCTTATTACAGGAGGCGCAGCAATCTACCATGATGATGGTACGTTTGAGAAGACGGTGATGATAAAGCGAGGTGAAAAAAGGGAGTAATGAGTTTTACTGGTCCAATTAACAGATTTTGTACTCTAATAAATACATTGGATTAAAATAAAGAGTAAACATTTTATTTTCAACCGTAGTACATGTGACTATATATTTTATTACTTTCGCCAAAAATCGGCCGAATTCCGAGCGTTAAGAAATAATACTCGTTTTTTATCCCTATAACATCAAAATTAGACATATCAAAACTAGAAAACGTGGTCAGGCATGAGCACAGTGGTGCAAGGAAGGTGACGTGGATGAGAATAACAGAGTACAGGAATCAGCAGTAACTGCATTCAACATTCCTATTTCTTTGTGGAACAAGGGAGGGTTAAAAAAAGTCTCTAAAATATCTCCTCCAATGTGACTCAAAATTTCTCCTCCCATAAACTGCTAATGGGTGTTTAAAAATCATACGTAATTTATTTTCCTGAGTTTCATGTTGGAGTGGATATAATTAGTCGTTGGTATAGTTTTTTTTTACAAAATCTCAACACATCAGTTTTCTAATAATATCCAAGTTCCTGAGAATTATCATTTTAAGGCAGAAAATGAAATCACAGCAGAAAGAGGGGATATTTTAGTGCTTGTTATTTCAGATCGACAGCATAAAATTGAATCAAAAACAGAAGGAATTTCAAGAGCACAGAGTTATTTATCCTATAACCCTCCAAAAGTTCATCTCTATTATCAAATTGCTGGGTGAAACGATGATATATGTCCTGTAATCCTACGACGATTTCAATGGTGTCAATGGAGTATGATAACATAAGTGGATGTGCGTGTGAGAACTGAAAGGTGTACGAGGGTACCAGCATAATATTTTACTGTGATGGATAGATTCGCTAACGGATATATTTATCGATTGTGATAGGATGATTGATTGTGTTATATTATTCGCTAAGGGATCTAGATAAATATTTATCCATTTCACGTCCTATATAGTCTCAATATGGGAATACACCATTTGAGATCAAACATATTTGAATCCATCGGTCGCCGTACCTTCAATATATTATTCATTCAGTCGGAATTTAATTTCAAGTATCATCGGTTTTTGTTTTTATCGACGTATGTATCATTTGATTGGCTCTCTTACAAATTGTTTGAGGTACGAAATTAACGCAGAATTGGATTTTTCTTATATTTCCTCCCTTACAAGGCTGATGGTCAGAGCAGCATCGATAACGGCGTTGCATTAATTTTGTATCTAATTTAATTTAAAAAAAACATGCTTTTGGACCTCTTGTTACTTGCTGCCTCGTGGAATACGAAATACTTTGCATCGTGTGCCTTGTATTCTGCGTTTCATTCAAGGTATTTCCGTTGTACATCGCTCCTGTATTTACTTAACACGCTTCACGGAGAAGCATTGCTCGATAGTCTGCAACAAGGAAACATTTATTTTCTACCCCATGAGGTTGGTTTCTTTTGCAGTGCTTCGAGATTGTTCCCTGCAACAACTGAAACTCGCTATTCGACTCATAAAAAATTTCATGCATTCGTTCATATTAATAATTTTAAGGGAAAGAGGATTTGTGGATTGGCACGCGGTTTTTATAGCTTTTATGTTATAACCTTAACATAAAAAACATATTTTTATTGGGGATAATTCAGCAAAGATGCACTTCTATGTTGAAATTCACTATTTTTGAGGCAATATTGTGATACTTTTCCCTTTGTTGGAACATTGTGACGGATAACACTTGAAAGGATAATACTTGAAAGTGCTTTTTGATTATGTTTGGAAAAAATTTCCAGGCGATTCGGCTTCCAAAAGTCAAAGTATGAAGTGATCCAAAACGTAGCCAGGTAAAAGTTATTTGTGCGACATGCGGGTTGCATAAACTCGAAAAATCCTTCTCGCCAATCACAAGCTCACAAAATCCTTAACAAATCTTTGAATTTCATTAATATAAGACCGAATGGTAAACTCATCATTAATTATTGCCAATATGGTTATAGTTTCGGTAATTAATTCTCCATTGCAGCTTGTCTCCAAAATCTGACTGAAATTATCGCAACATTTCAAATTTTTGGTTCGGGTGGCGGCGGTAAACATTATCCGATTCTGAAAAAAATTCGGATCTGAAATTATGAAATAAGTGGGCAACTGTCCCGCATTAGGAAAATATGTTTCGATAAAAAGTCCTTTTTCGGTCTATCCTAAAGGAATCACGAACGAGTCTAAATGTATGAACACTTGGATGAACTAAAATATTCACCGCGCAATCACCCAACTCGTGAAAACTTATGAACAGAAAATACAGTCTGTTTTAATTTGGTCCATACATTCGTACATGTTCCGTTCTTTTCTATCAAAGCCGTTCGTGCTTCTAGGAATAAAATCGTGCGGGTTAATGTACCGTTAAAAAAGGTCTTAAAATACCTTAAAAAAGTATACAATGTGAGTCTGGGTAAATTTTTTTTCGAAGAGACCGTTTTTACAAAAAATATCAGTGAAGGGATGGAAAAAATATAACTCCACGAATTTTCACTAATGAATTAAAATTGGGCATTACTCAGAAAACCAATATAATCTGTGATATATTAAGGTTATTCTTCGGAGGAATAGCAATACAATGAACAGGATAAAATCTTAAAGGTTATAATAATAGGATCACAAATTAAAGAAAGGTATTATTACTAAAATAACAACTATTTTGCTATTATCAGTTTTTAGACATGTTTATCTTATATTCTATTGATATTATTCCACAATTGTGTGAAACCTTCGCAAACTTGGCTATTAATTTATTATATTGAATAATGGAAGTGTATTGCCTGTACTTCGGCCAAAGTTGTTTTAGTATGTTTAAAATTTCGATATTTTGAATTACAGTATTGTTACCTATAATTGCTATGATTATATTTTCATAATATATTTTATTTATGTATGATTGTTATAATAAGTTATGATAGCTGCTGAAAGATAAAAAATGTAAAAAGTTGAGTTAGGTGAGATTAAAGCTTCCGTTTTCTACCAACTTAAGTTAACTGATAATAGCAGTGACTAAAAACGGTCAAAGTGTAAGCTGATTGCGTCTATCCAATCAAATATATTGGTTTAATCACTTGTCCTGAGGCCTTCCTGCATCAGGTTCAAGGGTATAAAAACAAATTTTCACGGATCGGAAAACAAGGTCTTAGCTGAATTAACATACTGATGGGATACGTGTAGTTACATGGTCCCTATCAAATGCAAATGAACTGCCTACCAAAACAAAGGTAGAAAAAATTGTGCAAAAACTTGTTCTTCAATTTTGAATAAGTTGTCAGCAGTCGAAAATCAATCATTACATAAAGTCGGAATCCTTTTATGACGAAAAGTTAGCTCAACCACTCAGCAGTTAACCTTAATTTTTAATTATATTTCATCATAGAAATAGAATATGCAATTATTTGAATCTTAAATTTGCGTCAAATACATGAGAAACTTTCTTTTTGCAGAAAAAAAAAACAATTTGACGTGAAAATATACGTCGACAGAATCTTCAATCTTTAAATCGAAAATAAAGCTGACACGTTCATGGATTCCACGCCAGAATTTCTATTTATTCACGTCAATAGCTGAGCATATCGTATCTCAGGCCTGGTTTCATCTCAATTTCTTTGCCATTGCACGGGAGACTTTAAATAATCCTTAGACTTTATGTTGTTTTTCCCCTCAAGCCTAAGGTGTATTTATTTTTGTTTATGTTTACTCTCATTGGAATTCCTACCACCTACTGGATTCGTCGCTCAAAAGCAAATAGTGATAAGGCTCTCGTTCCTACCGCGTCTATTCCATTGACGTGGGAGCTGCTTTGATTTTCTTTCCACAGTTATGTCAGTCAATGTGAATAAGAAAAATATGGGAATATGGGGCAAAGCGATATGTATACGTTTCATTTTCAGATTGCGAGTGCCATATTTATTTGCACTACGCCGTCGTGTATTCAACTATTGACCATATTCAACTGTTGAAATTAAATTTTCCATTATGAATATTATTGCTAGGAGCTATTTCATTTCCCTATTTCAAGGAAACTGGGAAACTGTAAGGGAATTTTTTGGGCACTGCCTTTCCTCCCCGCTATTTTTAATATAATTTATTATTCTACCATATTTTTAGTACGTTATTATTGCATAGTTTAGCAAAATAATTGAAACTGTGTTAAAATGATGAGATCAAATCTCTATTACCAAGGTTTTTAAGTCATTGGTGCACCATAGTCATTGGAGAGTATTATGCCTTTAATAATCGTATCTATGATACTTGAGTCAAGCTTCTTAGTTAAAATATTGCCTTCTTTGAGGACGAACTTGGGGCTATTATACGCACCAATGAATGAATTAAACATTGTTCAAGGAGAAATGTATTTCAAAAAGTGGGAAGGAATTTTGTTTCAATTGGTTGTGGCACTTTTTTATTGAATGGCAGTAAGTATCTCTGATGTTTGTGCTGCGATTTTCTTTCTTGCCCTGGTTATATCGGCCATTATACATAAAAATACTTCGGCCATATGGAAGATAGTGATAAGATTGCATCGGTAGATTGTGAAGACCATATTTATATGCACAGCACCGATCCATAAATCCACATTCAGACGCTGCACTCAAAATTAAAATGGAAGTATTATAGCCAGGAGCTGTTTGATTTCCCTATACTTCGGCAATATTTCCACCGTTGGAGATATTCTGGGCACTCCGTTTTCTCTGCTCTTTTTTTCATTGATTTATTTTCCGGAAATGTTTTTTTTCTGTTTTTCGCACGTAAGAACTGCATATTATACTATTTTCTGAAGTTAGTTGAAAATATCTCAAATTCTAAGCTTTACATTTCTGTTGTATATATTTTCGTCATATTTCTATTTATTTGTGTAAGTGCATAATGTATTTTCATTAAAAGCGCGCCTTTACGAAGAGTGATCTATGAATTGTCACTTGCGTACCGGTGAATTTTAAATTTTTATTCACGCAATATAATTTAATTCATAATCAGTAAATTTAATTTTAAAATCGGTGATGACAGTTACTTCTTCAATGGCTGTGGACACCACCATCCTTAGTGTCTGAAAATTGGATTTAGTAAGTACTTTCTCCGAGTTTTATGTGCACTACCTCATGTCTTTCTAATTATATCCATCCGTATATATAACGGTACCGACAAGGCAGGTGTATCTAGTAATGATATACCTTCACGTTTGATGAATTAGATTAGAATACTGAGTCATAGTGTTTTAAGCTATTTATGACATTAGCAGTAACGTTAATTGAAAAAAACACTATTCACGTGTATCTAATTGCATTCTTCTCTTTTGCAGGTAAATACATCTTCGTATCCTAAATTGGACTGGATCGTGGATGAGCAGGTTTGTCAATATGCTCATTTGTGAATATTGCTGGAATGATTCTAATACGACTCATTAATTTTTTCTAAACTTTATTGTTTTTCTTCATTTCCTTTTGCGCAATTTTACCGATTGCAATTCTTATAGGTTTAGCGTGTGTCAAATATTTTAAAATTCCACATATACATAGCTTTCTTCCCAGAGATAATGTTATCCTCTTAGCATTTTTTTCATAGGACAGATAAATGAGAGTGGCAGAGACTCTCCTTTTCCCTGCTACACTCATTGTTAAAAATTAGCCGTATCAAATAAAAAATGTTAGAATTGTGTGAAAAATGCGAAAAAAAATTCCATATTCAAAATATCAATAGAATAACAGTTTTTTTTACTCTTTAGCCGATTTATTTTGCTCAAAACTATATTGTCTCCATATATATACTTACAAACGGGTGACTTACATTATTTAATACTTACTTTGAATTAATATACCAGAGTCCGCCAGACACGTCTTATCACTTAGAACTCCTGACTGAGAGATCCTTTTTTATTGTTGCACATATCACATAAACCTCCTATCTCTTCATCTATGGTGCATCTATTTCCTATTGGATGGTTCTGTGATGACGGAAATCTATTGTGATTTTTTAACCCCTTGATGAGATTAAAGTATCAACATGGCTTAACGTCCGTCATATAGTATTCATGGATTTTGTTCGTATTTATGCATTTGAAATATTGTTCGCAAGGGGCTTAAGATGACGGAGATCACGAATTCGCCGGTTAAATTCTTCCTGTCTCGACTATGAAATGCATATTTTCAACGCTTTGATAGGCTATTTAATTCATTCTGACTGCAATGAAAATTTTGTTCGAAGACGGTTACTGACATTTAAACGCATTTTATATTTGCCGATTCATTCTTGAATATTCTGGGCCAATAAAAGTGGAGATCTTTCTGCTCATTCAAAAACGTATTTTGAGGGTAGAAAACCGAATGGCATCGCGTCTTTTGGTCTCTCTTCATCTGTTTCCCGCAGTGGTTCATTTCCGAATCAACCTTAGATGCGCTGGCTCGACAGAATTAAAGCAGACAGGAAAACCATCAACGCCACGCCACTAGACGCCCTGGATCGAGCCAAGTGGAGAAGACTTAGCAGAACTGCGGACCATGCAATATCGCGGGCAAAACTAGGATGAAGAAGAAGAGGAGTTGCTATATGTCCCTTTGCGCCTCTGCTGACGGGAATCTTACCCGGTGCCCAATAGGGTGGTTTCCTAATATTTTTTATTGCCTTAAACGAAAGATTATTACTCCTGGAGTGCGCCTTTCACGCTTTGAGATATTCGAATGACGATGTCTATTTTTCGCGATTAAACGAAAAGTGAAATATTTCAAGCGCGCGAAAACGCGACGGCTAATTAGGAATGCTGGGAAAAAGTCCGTGTGACGTATTTCTGTTTCCAGCTGTCGGCGTGTGAGGTGACCTTGGGGCGAGGCTTGAGCGCTGATACGACGCAGGCTTCTAGCAGGTAGCTGAGTACCCTGCTGGCTGGTAGCGCTTGGCTTAAATAAGGATTATTATTCCCCTATCAAACGAAGGAAACTTTCCGAACTTAAGTATTTTTAATGTGTGATTATTAAGAGACGTTTCCCTGAGCTCTGTGCATCATGTATGCATTGGTAATCTCAGACAATGTAGCAGGTAGCCGAGTACCCTGCTAGCTGGTAGCGCGTGGCTTAAATAAGGATTATTAATACCTTATCAAACGAAGAAAACATTCCGACCTTAGCCAGTTTTAATAGGTGATTATTAAGACATGTTTCCCTGAGCTCTGTGCCTCATGCATGTATTGGTAATCTCAGACAATGTAAAACTCCTATCTACTCGTATAGAAAATAGGTCCCTGTGACGTCGAGTGGCATCGCATGGGCGCTAATCTGGCCTTTTTCAGATGAGGATAAAATTGACCGTTGCCATTCGTCTAAACTGGCATTTCTAAAACCAAATAATTTGTATATTATGAATACACTAATGGTGGGTAACGAATCGCTATCAATGCCTTTCTTTTTCTTTGATGAAGGAAACTACCCTATTATATCCTTTTCCGTGTTCTGTGCCCTCGGGCAAGGTTACTGTCATCGGTCAAGCCCTCAATCGGCCGTTTGCTGTGATCTCTAGCCAAGACAGAGATGTATGAGAGATCGCTGATCTATGTTTCCCTCGCCCACACGCCTAGCATACGTCATTCCTACATTGAATTTCCACCTCGTCATACACTTCGTGTGGGTCGCACTTAGCCGGCTCAGAGGGTTTTTCTCCTTGTATCGGTGACCTTCCTTAGACTAATAGAAAGATAGAAGCGCCGATTCTCGGGCGGCGCTGTGACACTGAGACAAATGAGCGGTTTTGCGTCGCTGAGTTTCCCTCGTTAATATCACCCGCACTCGGACGCCCCCGTGCGGATAAAAGAAACCCGCTCAACTCCTTTCCTCGCGTCGGAACCTCTCGCCGTTTTTTTTCCCTTCGTCGGTGCAAGTGTGCTCCGTATTTATCCGCATCCTTGCACCCAAGCGCGTAATCGCCCGCATCCTCGCTGCATCCACACTGATGAGGATTGATGATCTCCAATTATACACTCAATTCTTCCAAAGCGGACGCATTCCCCTTCTTTGATGACTTATCACTTGCTTTAAACCAAGGCCGTCGTCTTGAAATTTTCTTTCATTAACCATTTTTCGTGAATACAAAGTCTTAAATTTTTACTTCAGCGTTGTCTACGATATATCATCATCAACACAACAGACAATCAATCCCAAGATTAGTTTGACGCATCCCTACATTCAATTCTTCCATTGGCTAATCCGTTTTCATCTAAATAATTCCTCTGATTTACATTATTCATCACCCTTTTTTTAATTTCTGAGAAATTGAATAATGTAAGAAAAGTGTCCGTTTATTAAAATCTGTCATCAAAGGAAAAAAAAGTTGAAAGGCACCCGTTGCCAGTAAAGATGACGTATGGCCGTTGGAAAAAGAGTTATGCGTCTGTTATAGTTTTTATCAGATTTTGCCATTCTCGTTCCCTATATATTGCTGCATTAAACCATGTGTTGGTTCAAAAGCTGTGTAAGCTTAGGTCTTGTTCTTGATGAAGTAATTGTTTTGCCTGGTTTTGTCATGTTGACTCCGTGCTACAATGCCTTACCACAGCCTTAGTATCAAAATTCACCTTTCATTCCACTCAATAGAGTGGGCATGCGGGTTCCATGGGAAAAATCACTTGGCTTCGTCCCATGAAGAACTGTACCAAATTTCATGCCAGCCTCATGATATGAAACGTTTGCCGCTGGCTCTTAGTCTTTCTGTCTTTGTCTTCGTATTTGGGCCTTTGCTAGTGTCCTTACTCTCCTGAAGGAGAATCAGTTTAAATAACCCGGGACTAGCCACATCGATAACTTTACGCGAATCACCCGCAATGCAAAATTTGTGCGCAAAAAAATGCGGAAAAAAAACAGAGAAACAAATCAGTACACGACGACAAATCAGTACAGTAGGCGACACAGCAGGATAAGGGTTCTAAAAATATATTTTACACTCAATATGTACATTTCAACCCAAATAATTTGACCAGAAATTTTACGCAGAAGTTCGTACGTTTTCATCCAAGTGTAAAGATACGGCTTAAATTTCTTTTTTATTTTTATAAAACTTAAATGTAGTCTATTCATTGGGTTGAGTTGTGTTCCAAAAAAGTAATTATCAAAGTATAGTGACTACAATTTCCGATTTTGGCGAAAAAACAAATGCATTCTGGCATTAATCTACATTTTTCTTAAGCTTCGTCAAGTATCTCAGTAGCAGCCTGTATAAAATGCGGATTTTAGAGTGGAGTTTGTGGTAAATTGGTACATATTTTTCATAAAATAAGGCAAGGAAAACTTATTTACTGTGGCCATAATTTTATGGGGTATAACTTTTTTAGAAAATTTTATCGGAACATGGCATGTACCCTTGTTGATTCTCAAACAAACCTCTTTTAATATGGGATTACTAACAATGGAAGCTTTATTTCCTATCGCTTGTTTTATGCTTATGTTATAATAATAAATTATTGGATTTCACGAGACGTACTTATCATCAAATGTTTTTATATGCAGAAAAATCTTCTATTAGTGTTTTTGCTTTCATGAAGAGGAATTTCAAAAGAATATTAAAGTCATTCTAAGTAGAGGGCTTGTTATCTGGTGCCAGCTGAATCGATTCCGGTGATATGACAAAACAAATGTGAACAACTATCTTCTCCAGATTATGCACACATGAGAAATAACATATTTATGTAAACAGAACCGCAAACAGCGATGAAAGAACTAGGCAACCACAAATGACATGTACTATATGCAATGTGGTTCTCCTCTCTTTGGTTTGATGGCGGTCGATGAACTTTTGCCTCTTCTTTGCTTGTTCATACTCATCTTGTTCTCTATTGATATTAAGGGCATTTAAGGGCCCACGGCTCTGTTACCTCTACATCTCCTATCATATCCACAGTTCGCTATGGCTTAGAACCACTTTTCGTAGGAAATATTTATTTGAATCATTTCTTTTCACCCTTTTTAAGACTGAATACCCAGCATCAGAGGCGTAGCCACGGTGAAAGCAAACCGGAATTTTAAAAGTATTGGCTGCGTTACTGCCCAGCATATCTTTTTTCCACGTTTAAAACAAAATCAGCCTCAGGTTCTTGAACCAATAGAACTGACCATTCCCACCTACTACGTCCCATACATCAAAAAAACCTAATCTCAATTCTTTTCTCATATATAGCTGTAATCTATGGATTTCCCTGCCATTATTAGTAAAACATTCCTCATCTCTATCCTTTTTCAAAGAAAAACTTTTTAATGATATCCTCAGGCAGAACTGACGTTGAAGTACTTTTTATTACACCAATTGAATTTAACGCAGTTAATTGTTAATTTTATTATTTCTACACTTGGTATTTCATACTAATACCCAATGGTAGGCATAAGATGCCTCAATTTAATTTTCTGTTTGATAAGTACTTCAAGTCGAAATCATCGTTGCCTATTCTCAGTATCGCATGGCCGATGGCAATGTACAGTGAAACAAACAATTTAATTATTCCCTTATTTGGTCTTCCTGTCTTCTACTTCTATCTGCTGTGTTTAAGCTTTCTCCTCGGAATAAATTTTTCTATACCCTCGAGCTACATATTTTTAAATAAATCCCAAATTTTAACAAGAGTAGCACCATTAGCAATTTTGGAAATGTTTCCTCAGCATGATTTTAAAACCCATTAAATATCCTTCATTATAATTTCCAGAATTTCCCAGTTTTCTCCTGGAGTAAGCGAATTACCATTCTAGCCCTATTGAAACAGCATAGTGAGTCTCTGACGCCTGGTATAATATCAAAGTTTTGAGCACCTTTAAATGACATTAGAAGGAACACATCCAGCATGTTACTTTTTCACGTTCGTTTATTCACTAGTTACTAGAAACCATCTTCAATCATCCATCCAATCAACCATCATCATTGGTCTATCCTTCTTCAGGATTTGTCTGATGGGATTTTCGGCCCTCGAATCCGGCGAAGCCTCCACGATGCTCATGTTCTCATTTGGTTTTCCGTAAAATCTAATTAAAATCTAATTAAAGCTTTTAATTTTCTTGCACATATATGCTATATACGAAGTATATATATTACACTAAGCATTTCAAAATCGACCCATACTCATTCGCAGCTACTCAATAAGTTTGACATGACGCAAGTGAATAATTCAATGACTATAGGTTATGACTATAGGAAAAATTCCTCTCCATCGTCAGCCGATGAAAAGAAGCAACAGATGCTTTTTGCATTGTAATCCCTCCTCTTTCCACTACGCAAGGGCCTTTTGGAGGATATTCTCTTCCATGTAATTTCGCAGCTGAAGGGGAAAAATTGTGAGAAGCAAGTCGCCCATGGCCTTAATAGCTTCCTTCTCCGATTCCAAATTATCCGTATGAATAATTGCCTTGTTATAAAGATGACTCGCCTTTCGTTCTTCTTTTTTTGCCTTCATCTTTTATTTTCCTTATTTAATTTCGTCTTCCCTCTCCGGAAGGCAAGACAAAATGAGCCATCTACCAGGCAGTGTTCTTGACGCCTTACGAAATATCAACTTCACCCTCATCTCGTGGCTTAAATGTGACCTCGAAAAATTTCATATCCTTCTCAACTTTTTTAGTTATCAGGTCGTTAAGAACATCTTTTCCCTTCCGTCTTCTATTACAGGGGCTTGTTAGCGGCGTTTCGATGTTGTATTAAATCCGAAAAACCCCGCTTATGGCACAAGAGGCATATAATAAAATAGCGATTTTGGCTGGGAGAACTGCAAGATCTTGCAAGTAACGTCTGTTAATCCTTAACGTTCATTTATAAATTAATGTAACATAACCTGAAACAAACTTTGCATCAACGAATTGAAAAAACATAGATTTAAATATTAAGGTCAATAGTAATTTGAATGAAAACAAACATTTAAAGTTTAAACGTCGATGGTCCAACTTATTTATGTTTTTGAATGCAATACTTCAATATAACCAATTTCCTTGCCGTGCATTTTTCATCCAAAAGGTGAACCTGCCTGAACCTCGACGCTTTTTTTTTAATTTAGAAATCCTGGTGATTTTGAGCTAACTAATTTTCATAATTTTGGAACGATAAATCAAAAAACGTAGGGCAGTTGCCATTGCGTTTGGAAAGAGTGTCGCAACGCATTCATTTTATTTTTTCCATGCATAAAATTATATTCGTTGCCTAAAGAGAAAATTTCGGGCAGGCCGTAAGCACGTCATAAAGAAAAACTAATGATGAAAACAATAATTGTGAAGCATTTCAATGCGTCATTCTGCCTCCATTTAACCAATGAATCCTCGCTCGAGTTTCACATTTTGCCTTGAATAAGTATTAGGGCTATGATTAAAGCCCTGTTATTTATTAAAAACAATTTTTAGTTTTTTTTTAATTTTCCGAAAAGCGCATTGATTTGTCAATATAATATAAATACGTATATTGCTTCAATGCAGCAAATATTGGAAAAATAAAGAAATAAAAATATTTGGCGAACTTTAGGTCACTTATAAGGAAAACCTGTTCTGAGGATACATTTGTTCAATTAAAAAATGTATATTGACGTAAACATAAATCACATTGAGAAAATAATTCACATGCCTACTATGACAAGAAATTCCAAATAAGAAAATATTATTAAAAGAAAAGTACTTCATATCAAAATATACCAAAAAGGTGTCTTAACTAAGTATCTCTTTAATGTTGTTTATAAAATTAGCCGATCGTTAGTAATCAATTAAAAATCAATTAAATATTAAAAATTTTGCCGGAATTTGGTTATTAACTGAACTTTTTTCATATCACATTGTATTAAAAACTTAATCGGAAAAGAGACGAAGATGTCAAATACAAAAAATTATCTGCAATCTGATATGAACACCCTGAGTCATATCCGCAAGCCTGCTCTATTTGAAACAGGCATATAAACACCAGTTTTTAATCACTGTTTGCGCTTACAGATATCTTAGTGGAAGCATATGTAAGTCTTTAAGATAAAACATGATCGCAAAAACAGAAAACTCGGTAAAAAATACGTGGTCTTGAAATCCTTTTGCAGGCTTTCGCGGTGTGGCGAAGATTCAGCGTAGAGATTTTGGTATCGACCGGCTGTTGGAGTCAAGCGTATTCTAATGGCTCCGACAATAGAATACGCCTGACTCTAATGGCTCCGAATAAGGAGACGATCGATACTACCACCCGCCATTCCATCAAACTAAAGAAGCCAACTGCAATTCCGGCGGAATTGTTTTCTACAAGGCAATGGCCCCCGCGGTGTGTCCCGTAGCACTCTCCGCTGAATGCGTGCTCTTGACTTGAATTCTCAACTTCGATTTTGGATGAAGCAGATGGGGTAGCGAGGACGTACTGCGAATTATGGCCCGCCCAAAAATATCCGATATCCTGTCCCCTTTTGTCGTGTTGGGAAATATTAATTTTATTAAGAATACCCTCCCTGTAGTGGGTGTGGGATACGCACAATTTTTGCAAGTCCACTGTCATTATACCTTGCCGATTCTACTCGATCGGTGAAATTCTTGAATTAGTAATTAGTACAAACCTTGTAAAATTTTAGGCTTTCCCGGCGTATAGATTGATGAAAAATTTCTCGGGATTCCCACCGGGTGTGGTATTGGGTCAATTCTCTCAACGTTTCAATGGCTGAGTCTGCCATCGTCTTCAGGGGTTTACTCTTAATGGTACATATTTTACGGTACTTATTTATTTATTCATATCGCTGGTTGCCGTTATTGTTGTGTGTGTGTGCTATCACAAAAATTACGGCATGTGACTTACTCTGGGGTGAGCAATAGCCTCACTCATCCAAGCCATATGGGTTGAATCACTGATTGAGACTTAAAATAGACACCCAGTACAGTCTGCTGCGGGTGTGGCTGAATAGTCGGTGGAAAGACTCGAGAGGTAGGTACCTTTACTTTTCCTTCCCATGAATTGCCACAATCTCTCTGAATGTCCTGAGATTTCGCTTGGGTGCTTTTGTGATCCGGGCGGAGGATAGTCTGGGGAAAAGAAGAGCGGAGGACCGAGAGGGGCATTCAGGGGACTGCTTGTTCAAGACGCCTTTATTCTAACAATCGTTTTTCAATCCTCTCATTTGCCAAAATAATCGCTCATTTATAGGTCCGTGTTGCGTGTGTGATTATCTAGAAGTCTACTGAATGCGTTTATCAAGTGTTCCGTGTAGAAACCTACAAGTAAAGCCTTTAAACTTTATAAAAATTGAGATTTCTGTGTAAATAAACAGTACGTAATATTTTCTGAAAACCGCAGCATTTGCATTTAATATTTTGCCAATTTTATTTTACAAAAATTAAGTTTACTGTGCATTTAAATATCATCAGGTGATGTTACTAACCTCGACCACTGCGGCGATCACTTATTATTTTCGGTCGGTCAGATTTTTTTAAATTGTTAAGATCAAGTATTTTTTTCCACCGTGAAGTTTTTGTTTTAATTTTAACCATCCTCAGGATCGTAATGGAATCACCAACGAGCTTCAGCACAGGAAGGGAATAATTATGCGTATTAAAATACGTTTTCTCTGCCAATGATGGTTAGAGTAGAGATAAAAATTTAAAGAGAGATGCCATTTATATGATGATATTTAATTTTTTTAAATTCCTGCTCTCCAAATCGGTGTAGGTATGTGTTGAATTTCAAATTCCGAACGGTGTTTCATTACCTCCTGAATGCAAACTTTTGAAACTTTCTAATTTATTTTGGTACGTTAAAAAATTGGCAAATTATTTATATGTTTAATATTATTTTAAGACATATTTTGTTAAGATACCATTTTTGTATATTTTCTTGCATGATATAAGTTATTTTACGGTAATTTTTCAGGTTTTTTTAAAATTTTTTTAGTTATTTTCTTGCATATAGTTTCTTTCCATAACATATTTTTATTTTTTTTACCATGCTTTTGTATGTATGTGGTTGTAAATTGATTGATGGTATCCTCAACATAGATTTTCCTTTAAGGAAACCTAAAGCTATCCATATTTTTTATATTTTGTTAATGTAAATCGCTTTAAAGCAAAACAAATTATTATAATATAACAAAATGCGAAGGTATTTTTCGGAAAAAGTAAAAAATAATAAAAATTGTTTTTTAAAAATTTCTAAGTATTGACTTTTAACGAGGCCATAATCTATGTATGTTCTCAGTGCGAGTAATTGAAGTAATCTAAGGAGGTTTTTTTTGGCTAAACTGAGGAAAAAGTACATATTGAGGCATTTTGAAAGATACTGCTTCATATAGCAGTTGTCATTTATGTCTGCCCTCGGATAACGGGCCCTAAATTTACTCAAAAGGCAACGACTTTTATTTCATCTATGAAACACCATAACTAAATATGTATAGCCTATCTTTTATTTGAATGTGTTGAATGCTACCATGTTTTGCTGCAATTCCCCTGAACGTCCTGAGATTTCGCGGGGCAGCCTTTCTTATAAGGGGCAGGGAATAATCCGGGGAAAGGAAGCATGACAAGTGAAGAACACGAAAGAACCAGTTGGAAATTGCTGGAGAGAGTTCGTACACCACGCCTTTGTTCAATCCGCTCCGTTTCGACCTGCCTGTTTTGCAAATGTTACCCAGCTCCTTTTCCGCGAGACAAACTTAAGCTGTACAGTGTCCTTTTAGCAGCTTCCCCTTTAAGACAATTTCGATTGAGCGAAAATGATTTTAAAAATATTAAGTAAATTTTGTATTAAATACCTGAAAACGAGGAATAAAATATTTAATGCAATTAATTTGCCGAAATTGTATCGAAAAGAAATATTTATTCAATTTTGTATGCAAAATTTGCTAATTTTCAACATTTTAAAAGTTAATACAGATTTTGCAAATTCTTGCAGATAGAGGGTAATTTATTGTTCTTTTTTGCCGAATGCACAAAAACATCTTGCTTATTAAAATAATAATTCGAAGAAAATCTAGGTCTCATGAATGTGAGTTACGCACCAGCTCACCTACGTTTTTCTTTTTTATTTCTTCGCTCAAGGCAACTTCCTCTTGGCTCAACATACGCCAGATCGTGCTCTTTCAGACGTTATGGATTTTAAACTGGAGATATATTAGCCCGAGTGCTTCTCGTCTTCGTTTATTGTGATTCACATCATCCCAACCGTCTCGTTTTCCACCGGCGTACATACTGGTGCACGATAGATGGGTGCCTCCGTAGAATTTTCCTCGCTATAACTTCCTCTAGATCACTCAATTTACCTTACAAGAACATGAAGGGGTTTGAGATGTTCGGGAGGCAGATAGGTGCCTCTTCTATGCATCCCTTTCATTGCTACTCATTCCTTTAACCCAGACATCCTTCCCCCTTCTCTTCTCTCGCAGGCGTTCCAGTCATCTAGGTCACAGGATTGCATCGCTGCGCTGAGGTGGAATTGGGGGGGGGGGGGGGGTCCTTCATTCGCGGTCAACTCTCAAGGCATCCTTCCTCTCCTTTCTCTCTCCACTTCCTCCTTCATAGGGGCTGGCATCTAACAAGGGGATATCCACCTGCATGGCGTAGGTCAAGGAGTGCGCCCTTGGGTGTAACTTGCTAGATGCCGGAAATTATGTGTTGAAATATAAATCTATCAAAGTTTATGAAAGAAAAAGATTTATGGTGAAAAAATAATTTAGAGCAGGAGGCCGATTTAAAAATGATATATTAAAATTGTTAATGGAAGTTACCTATGCTTGAGTGACGCAAATATTGTTCATTTATGACATTTCAACATTATTATCACCTAAAAGTAATTGAGTCAAAAATAACTTTTAAGGTAGATTTCTTTGGAGAAGTTAAGAAGTTTCTGCCCGTATCCCATCCCGTTTCCATTCATAATTAGTGTTTGGAATAAATTGGTTGATTATGTAGTGAAGTACAAAGAGTACAAGATTTTTAATTCAATTGCGAAGGAGAGGGGTATAGGGTTAGTTGTTTTGTTGCTTATGTGAGCGGTTGAAATTCGTTCAGAATTTTAATTCCATAGCAAAATGGGTAATTGACGGTTAAGAACGGCAGTGTCCCTTTCCCGCTATTTTTAGTCGTCGTCCTCTGTAATTCCTTTTTCACTTTTCTCGCGACTTCCTTTCCCCCTTAAATTTTTCACTTTTTTGTCGTCAGCGCAGAGTTGACGATTATTTTTTTTCTTGATTTTGAGTGCGGGACCTCTTTTCCTCGAACAAAAATTCTCCCCCTCCATTCTTAATGTAATCCCACAGTTTATTACCGGACGACGAACGTCCACGGTGAACCCATCTAAGTCTCTAAATTAATTTTGGCTTTTTCCAGAGATTTTTAGAGGAGCCATCACATCATTTAATGAAAATATATTTATATTCTTTTATTTCATTTATAATTTTTTAAATTCTGGTTTCGAAATCACGCTTCTATCTTGAAACTCCGGGGATAAACAGTAGGTACTTGTCGGTAATCACCTGGATTTTGAATATGACAATATTTCCATGGAGAAATTACTGAATTAAAACGTCATATTTTAGCTACAGGCATTAATTGGTTATACAATTTCAAGTAAAGGAAAAGGAATTTTTCGTGCGCGTCCGCAACACTGATGTGACAATATTCCCCAAAAAGTTTTGAATCACCATGACGACCTCACGTGTAAATTCGTACACTTATGAAATGCTCGATAATTGGATGAAATTTTGGTTTCTAAGTCAAAAGATTTCTCAAGAACCCAACGACAGGATGATAACCGATTGTATTGGCCCTCTTCATTCATTATAATAAAATAACAAACATATTATGATTAAAAAATATTGTATGTGTATAAAAATATTGTATGGTATTAGTAGGAAGCCTCCAACAGCTTAGGTCGTTTGCGCCATGAGGGAAGGGTAGGGAAAGAAGGTTGGAGAGAAAGACGGTGATGGAATCAGCCAGTTTATAGCGAAAGGCGCCAAAGGGAACCGCGTCTCAATCAAAGCAAGTTTCAATTTAAGAATTGATAAGAAATCAAGATTTGCGGTGTGGAAGTTTGTTGAAATGGACATGAATTAGAATGATTATTTTCAATAAAGGGCTCATGTGTGATACTCGAGAGCAATCCTGTGGATGATGGACTGTTTTTTCGCTTAGAGGGACCGAGGGGAGATTGTATTTGGCTTGTCTATCTGTTCGTATTATTCGATCATTGGGATGGAAAAAATGTTTCAAAATATGTTATCATTATTCCCATGATGGTGGCCCAACCTTGATGAACCAAAAGGGTAAAATCTAGCGCTACGCACTCGGTATCTTACAGTGGGACTCAACGAACCAGGATAGCAATAGCAATAGCAATAGCAAGGGTCGATGCAAAGCTAAGAGCCCGTGATTCGTTTCCTGATTTCTGAGAATTTTTTCCCGCAAGCTTTGTGACATTTTCCGCCGTTGACGCGGCAGGTTGTAGATATATCAAACTGTGGAAACAAACGTATTCGCAATAGCATGCCAATAATTCATGGCTTCCAGACCCATCATATATTTTAGGCTTTTACCGTTTGAATCTTGGTCTCAAGTGGAGAAGCCCATTTCCACTTTGGTATAAGCTTCCTCTGCGGGCGTGGGTACCAAAATTCATCATTCATTTTTTCGTCCGAAACTCGAGACTCAAACGTCACTCACGTCCCATTCGTAACAGTTCCAAAACTTGCTGGCCCCACGCACGCACCAAAAGTTCAAAGCGCAATTAGGGGAAAACTTTCCGTCTTACTTAGAGGTCACTTAATTCATACGTGAGGTCACACATTAATGACGGGGCGTGAAATCCCTCGGGAACGAAATCGTGGGCAGGAACCAGAGCAGGAAGGGGGAAAAATGTCATTAAGCATCGTGGCGTTCGCTCTTCCGATTCGTGGACGTTTGAGTTTTGAGGGGAGGGTATACTTTGCGAGAAGAAGACTGAATTTTAGGGCGAAAACTACATTATGAATCCCACCTGAAGAATGGCGAAAAAAGCTAATGAACGCTGAATTTACCTTTGCGATTAAAAAAAAAACGCAGCGTATTATTTCAAATAAAAAAATTCCTCCCATTTTATTGTAAAGTACTGTGGCTAGCTTTTGAGCATTGAATTCGTATTTTTTCGTAGCTTATCCAAATTGCGGTTTGTTGGAAAATAAATTGGAGTGAAATATGAACAATCGCGAGGGAGTATGCGCTTATGATTATGTATAATTTTCCTAAATTGTTTTGATTTTAACATTCTAATTTACCTTTTGGAATCTTTTAATAAATTTTGGGCAACAATGTAAAATTAATTTACACGCCAAAAATGAAAGAATTCTCAATGAATGTCTCCGAAAAAATTATCATAAATTTGGTAACTCAAGTATATCGGTTATATTGTTTGAAACCAACCTAATGAAGGTACTTGAGAAATTTTGTGTCAATATGCATCGTGCATCCATAATCGTGTGGATGTATTTTCATAATCCAATTAATTTTTCACTGCATCGTTTATTTTTAACCACAATTTTTGCTGTCTGTCTAAAACCAGCCATAAAGGGAAATCATTTCATTGAATTGTTGGAAGATATTTCTCGGAACACTGTTTTTTTTTGCTATAAAGCCTTCCAGAAAGTGCAAATATGCTGGGAGAACAACATTAGGATCCCAATGTCCTCTATGTGATGGGGATGGTCAATTAAATAATTACGAAGATTCCTTTTTGCATAATCATTTTAGTGCTAAAAAATAAGGAGGGTATTTTTAAGCATTCCTTGCCTTTTCTCTGTGATTTAAATTCCGATTATTATCCCGCCTGTGGTCCAAGAAAGGAAATGAACGGCTCTATACGACTTCGGCATTATTATGAATTCTGAATGAATTGAAAAGGCGAAAGCCTTCGTCGTCCTTCTCAGCCATAAATGCCGCCATTGTGACGGGGACAAAGAGGACGAAAGAATTCAATCTCCAGAATCCTCTCTTCCTCTTTCTTTTGCCTTCTCTTATTTTGTGAACTAAGATTCGTTGGAAATATTATCGGTGGGTTATAAGAACGTCGACGGATATCGCAGTAAAACTTGAATAATATTTCATACATATATGCCTTTTACGAGAAGGGGGAAATTTTATTGACTTATGTATTTTACCGGTCAAGGTTTACGAGAAGCATATCGATGGCTAAGTTGTAACAGCACGTATCTCAAACTCGGCCGGTTTGAGACAGGTATCTTAAAAAAGTGTAATAACATTACAAAAATAAAATTCAAGCAAAAAACATAAAACTCTTTGTTTGCAAATTAATACTTCTTTTTCAGGTTTATGAACTTTTGATTTTTAATTTCATTGTTCAAGTAAAAAAAATAATCGTTCTTCTCCTGAAAAGTTGCTATTTTTGAGATAGGTGTTGTTAAAACTTAGCCATTGATATTGCCGATGATCAGGCGGGTCCGCCATCCTTCCTAACTTGCAGGTCCTTCTTCAATACACGATGGGGCCCATCCTTTTTCATTCCATCTAAAAATTCTTTCATTAACCTTATTTCCTCTGTTTCGTTTAACCAATGCTCTGTTGTTATCATAGAGTGAAATGACGTACTTATTAACCTACAGATTTTGAATATTCCATGATTCTCGATTGAAACTTTCGCATAAATATGTGTTCAAATTTTTTAATTGTTCCGGAAATATTCAGCGTTTACCCTTCGTCATATAGCCATTTGCAATTAAATACCCCATGCTCACTCATTTGGGAAACCTTATCTTACCCTGCTGATGTAATCGCTCTTTTCAGAAGGTTTTTTTGTCCTCGTCATCAGCTGCTCGTTATTCGTCTCGTTCCTGCATGAGTTCTGGTATTATGTTGAGCCATCATATTTATATGCCAGCCTGGGTGGCGGCGGGGTAAACTCCTCGCCTGCCAAACAGAAGGTCGCGGGTTCGAGTCCCGCCTGGATAAGTTACCCCTACCCATGGCATGACTGTTTGCGTACCTTAAATAGTTAACATGTTAATAACCCCGTTGTAAAAGACCGTATAGAGCTGTTTTCGGTGGTTTGGAAATAAGTAAGTAAATATCTTTCTGCACTTGATCTCGCCGCCGTAATCTTGGGCGTTCTTTAGAGTTCGTCTGCTTCGTCGTAGATTACCTGCCACTATCCTCAGAGCGGAGTCCAGCGCACTCCTCTCCACGTTGCCAGACCATCTTAATCTTCTGCTTTGAATTTGGGAAATTTTAGAGAGAATTTCATTCAATAGCAGTTTATTTAGGGCCCAATAGTTTCTATTTCCCTGAAGGATAATAATTTTAACTTTTTTGCCATTTGCCTTTTTTTTGTTGGGATCTTGGTGGATGGCTCCAAATTCTCTACTGGCCCGTATCCTCCAGGGGCCTTAGTCACATACTGGGCTTAGAATATCACGCAGAATTTTGTTTTCGACAGCTTAAGCTTTTTTTCTGTTTTTTTTGCATATTGTACAGTTCTCAGATGCATACAATCGGTAATTTCATGCAATTATTGTGCTTTATTTTTGTATTTTAGAGGGGATTTTTATCAGTCGCAGTTTTTTTAGGGCCCAATAGTATCTATTTCCCTGAAGGATAATAATTTTAATTTTTTTGCCTTCATCAATGGCTTAGTCTATTTTGGCTCCATATGGAAAACATATGTGAAATAAAATGTTCTATCTCTTAAGTTTAGTTTAAACGGAGTATTTTACGAAGTACATCTGCTTGTCCTTTCTCCTAATTTGGTCTTCCTTATTCAATTCTCATAAAGGAAAACCTGAAAATGAAGAGGAATTTAGCTGCGTACGCTGAGTCTTTTGAATTCGTTGGAAAATAAAAATATTTGAGTAAAAAAATATTTTGTTTTGTAAAATTTAAGAGGCGATATTTTCTTGTTCTCTGTGTTACCTATCTATTCTCGTTACGCATACGTTGTTTTATGCACCCTGGGAGTTGAACGTAAAATTGAGTGAATGCTGATGTCCGGAACGTCATCTCCACTCGCGGGGAAGCACCCAGTAGAATGTGTGTCTATTTCCATGATATTTGAGCGCGTCTATGAAACGGTTTCACCGAGTCAACAGCGGGTGCATGGCGCCAATTTTCGGGTTATCGTTTCTTTGTTCAGCGCGCGTCCATTCGAGTGGAGGTCGGACGAAGCTATATCTGTTCTGTTTGCTCCCAACAAAAGTGGAGACAACCTCTGGCTAGGATACCGTTTTTAATTAACGTTCCACTGCTTCATGAAAGAGCACAGAAATGGAAATTCACGGAACAGGTACCCAAGAGACGCATTTCCTCGCGTCCATTTTCCCTGAGTAGACGACGTTGAATTTAAGTGGGCGGACCTTCCAATCAACCCTAGATACCGAAAGAGTAAACACCTTACTATTTTGCTGGCGGCAAAATTAATAAATTTTACTTCACTTTAATTTTCTCATTCTGTAGTGTTGTAAATGCATGGCTGTTCATTTACGATATTGCTGAAATTTATTGTAATATTCGTAGCTTATAATTCACCAATTATCGGTGCATTGTTCTCCTATTGCTATGCACGCATTATTTTACATGTAGGCAATCCCAGTAATTGGTTACAATGACATTAAATATGAAATCTTGAGTTAAAGTTAGGTTTTTTAATAATAAACATATGTGCCGACATTTATGAAATTCATTTTACATTTTCAAGGCATATTATATGAATATTTGATAGGCTCCGTAAAAAAACCTGGTATGGTATAAAACTCAAGTTTATATTGAAAAATATCGAAAAGAACGTTTTTACTAATAGATTAGAAATTTGATGAATAAATAAAGGAAATTCACGTGAAATACCCTTTATGTGGTTCCTTATGTTTTTGGTTGCTATGTTGCAATATTTTGTTTATACTTACATTCTATGTTGAATTACTAGATGACAATGCTTTTTCATTTAGCCAACTATTGTAATTCTGTTATTGCAATTTTTGTGCGTTGGAAAATATGTATCAACCAGTTTTTAAAATAATTTTTCGATAGATTACATCCTATAGACTTTCCGTGTTATCAAAATCTAATATGCGGCTTTAATTAAATGGATGGTTAGCAAGTTCACAGGACGGCTTGTTTTTTTATAAAAATTTGATTTTTGCTGTGAAATCGTATTTTTTAAGGCATTGAGTTTATTGTCGTATGACAAAGTCTTCACAATCGTGCCCATGAGTTTGTTAATAATTATAAAATCCACTGCCACGATTTCCATGTACCTAAACCCCATGATACCTAAAAAATTCATATTTATAAGAACTCAATCATGAGACACGGAATAAAAGGAATATATTGGTTACCACAGCAATGGAACCTCAGCGTTTACTATTTACCACTGAGCGAGGTCACTTTTTACCGCCAATGTGGAAATCTCCGTGAATTTTGTGGTCTATCTGATTTTAAGAGCAGTTATTGTTTTAATTACTGCCTTAAGTTAATATTACTATGATGACGTAGAAAGTAGGTGTACTCTCTGTTAACATACATCGAAGCGTTTTCCTATAAATGTTTTCTTTCGTACTAGAATTATAGTAAGAGTTAGTTTTTAATAAAAAATCTAACAATAATTTTACTTTGAAATGATGATTAAAGTGGAAATAATTTTCAGGGCAACCTATTAATCTCAATGATACGCTCAGAATTTGCGAAATCTTTCAAAGCGTGACAATAGAGCTTTTTCTAGCCGTCCGCTTCTACGCGAGCATTCTCTCCATTAGCGAACTACATCGTGTTCCACCCGAGCTATTCATTAGGGTCTGGATTAAAGTACTTTTCAATGGAAACGTGTTGTTGCCCTTGATTACACGTAAACGATGATGAACGTTGGAGAAGAGTGATTAATCACACGTTCGCCTAATCCTCTCCGTTATACGTCCATCAGACTGCTAATTTCGATCGCTGGAGGGCTAATATGCCGCGGGGACTAGCAAGACCAAGCACTTTCTCTTTATTTTCAATTGATTAATTCACAGAGTTGATGAACTAAGTAGACCTTGGACTCACATCGTGCACTTTCCTCATGTTATCTGTTGAGCAAATAATATTGTTACGTTCCGCAGTGATCTTTCCTTCTACGTCTGTTGTTTCACTTTTTTTCGGCGTCATCACGTACTGTAATCTCCGTTGATAAAAAAATGTCTCGGGTGCTTTTTTTCCATTATGTATCAAAAGCATAAACATTTTTTCACTGAGTGTACCAAAAATTAATAGAACTGAGTCATAATTTCCCTTATGTTTTGAGTCTTTTTAAAAGTTATATGCGGCTCATCAAAACGTTTTCTATCTTTTGCATACTTATTTTTGCAATGTAAGTAGCCATTTGAAAAACAATAGTATGCATAACTTAATGTACAATTAATTAGATTATTATTTTGTTGTTATTTCATTTAAACATATTCTACGCCGAAATGCATAAATTAACAACAATTATGTTGCAACATTATTCACATATATTTATATTTACATCAATTTATATTTAATAGATGAAATGATATTTTTCTTACAGTATCTGCGTCACGTCTCTTGCCTCAATTGTTTTTTTGTTTGCATGAGTCAACGATTTCTAAAAATAATCGTTTTCATGATTTACATTCTGTAATTTACACATTGATTGATAGTACGCTGTGATTACGATGGTTATTTCCCATTTTTACTGCGAAAAGTAGTGGGATATCAAAATAAAAATACTTTTCAATTTTGGAAATTATATCGTCCAGTACTACCCGGGAAAAGAATAACATTTCTTTCTTGATTTGATTCACGCTCTATCTATGTATATAATTTCAGCGCTCTATCAATTTTTATGTTTTTCAACTTTTCCATTTCGCAGATGGGCACTTTTCCCTCGATCTGTTAATTCAATTCGCGGAATAGTGCCTTGAGTAGCATTTTGAAGTTTTTCCCGAACTCAAACTTTGTTAACGGGTGAAGAAAATTCTAGATCGACGACTCTCAGCCATGCGTCAAGCTCTTCGTCTGCAAATATTCACCCGTGGCTGCTGGCAAGGATTTCGTTTGGATGCTGATTGACTTGAAAACTTCTTGTAGAATACCATGGCCCATCGCCGCTTATCGAATGAATATTGAAAGTTCAGTCCTCCGAAATTATCTCTTCGGCACTGTCACGGTTTTCCTGAATCCATGCACGCTTCAGCTTCTCCGGTGATCAGTGGAGCATAAGTACTTTCTGGCCTGTTCTCCAGCGTTGTATGTGTTCACTATGCTTGAAGAGATGTGATCCTAGCTTAGGCACAGAATCTGCATCTCCAATCCAATTAAACCCTCGGCGAAAGGAAAAAAAAAGTGTCAGCCTGGTAGAAGGGATCGTGTCAATTCCAACCGCTCCGAGTAATTCCGAGTAAAATCGGACGATCAACGCAAACTGAGGAAGATATAGCTCTAGGTGGGACAATTCATAAATGCATCAGTGATGGACATGATAGTCTATATTGAAGATGCTAACGGTTGTGATGGTAGTGCGAAAATGCTTTGTTGTAATGGGATGAATAAATAAATGAAATATTTCTGTTCGATCATGAAAATCACCGATGCCCAGATTTATCTTGATCGCCTAATATATCCTATGAAGCGGACTCTTTGGAGGCCACAATTGCAACTGTGGGACATTTCATTCATAGCGAACTGAGTTGAATAGAGTAGATTCCTTGAATCCACTAGAGTTTTTAGGGGAAAAGGAAAGATTCCATGTCTTTTCAGAGAATTATTGAACGCATGAATATTGCCGGACAATCAAGAAGAGTCTGGATGAATTTCATAGCCCATAGAAACCAAACTAGAAAAACATTAGAGTGTAACAACTGTGGAAACGTCGGAAATAAATTTAAAACTCTGAAACTCATTTATGGAGTTGCTGTCAATGTTTTTATTGCTAATGAATTATCAATTTATCTTAATTTTGAATTCGAAAATTGAATGTAAACAAACTGCTCACATATCTAAAACAATGAGTTTGATTTTTATAAGTCTTCATCTGGGGAGCGTTGATATTGGAAATACATTGTTACAATGTTACAAAAAGGTTTTTATTTAATGGGAATGTCCTTTTTATTTCAGGGTGAGTTATTTCCTCGTGAGATATAAAATCGCATAAACATGGATTTCGCCTAAATTTTTATCGAAATCACATTAACGATGTGTGTTTGATTCCGAAATAACCATTTAAACTAAAGGTGCCATATATAATTTAACTATATTTCAATTGCCTATTATATCCTTAAATGGGGAACTTGCATGGGTCATCGTTTGCTCTAAAAACTATTTTGAATAAGTAAAATGGATACATTTACTCGCAAAAATACCTTAAGTTTCTCCATTCATCATCAAAGGAAATAAAAAAATCCCGAGCGTTGCCGAGGCCAGGCGTGACGTCATAGGTGCCTACACAACCGTAGGGAGTTAGGAAATACGCTGAGCGCATGCTGTAAAATTTGTTTTGAGGGAGTATTTAGCTGCTCATCGTCACTTTATTTTGTTCTGTTATTCTTGGGCAAGTTTTCCTATTGCTATTGTGCCACGATTATTACTCGGGATATTAATAATACAACATCGGGATGATGAAGTACAAGCGTTTCACTTCGTATGTTTCAGTTATCAGAAAAATGGATGATAACGTTGCCACTCGTTCGAATAGTACACCTGAAATTCATCTACATCTACATAACACCCCGCAAGCCGCCTAAAAGGCGTGTGGCAGGGGGTATTAGGACACCAGCCTTTTTTTAGGACACCAAATTTGATGCCACGACCCTCATGGAATTTGTTATGACAAATCATTGCTATACGTCGGCGGCAAATCGAGATGTAAAAGAAACTTGTAATACTGGAGGATAACGATCGTAAGCTGTGCTGTTGAATTTGACAACGCCGTATTCGCGAAGGTAGTCCTATCCGTTCTACGGTACAAATTCACAGCAAAACAGTCTGCACACAATCTACATATGGGATCGCGAATCGGTTCCGCTGCCAACACACACACAAGCTTCAACCTATTTCAATAATATAGGTAAATCCATAAACAATATACTAGCATATACCATAAAAATATAGTGGGAAATAGGCAAATACAATTATCAGAAACTGAAAGTCAATACCATTCTTATATTTATTACGTACAGCTTACAATATAAGAGCTCGTTATGATGAAAACAACACATTATTCGCTGATTTAAAGCCTTAAATTAGTCCACGCAAGTGACACAGGTGGCTTTTCTCACTATAGTATTCGTTGAAATAGTAAAATAACAAACTTCACATACAGTTTTGAATTTATATCTTGATCGTGAAATGTAATATATACGGTGAACAACGGAGGTTAACACGCCACTAACAATTTTTGCACTACTGTTAGACATTTATCGATAGCGTAATAGCACATTTTACTAATTAATCACGATGGAACACTGATAACTCTTGGCCGATATTTTTCAACCTCGCCAAACTTTGTGCATTACAACCACTGGCACTGTGAATATTAGCAGTAGGTTAACGGGAGATGTCACGTTGAAAATAACACTATTTTGGCGCAACAAATGTTCCTATCAGCGAGCAAAAGTTGCAGTGACTGGAATTCACCTCACAATACATGCACAGGCAGTCCTAAAAGACGAATTCTCCGGTACCTTTGAATAAATGTATGAAGTTATTGCATATAAAAGCATAGCGGACATTAGTAAACATCAAAATTGTTCTAATTAGATACTTAAATGAATGATATGCCGTCGATAACA
Organism: Ischnura elegans; assembly: GCF_921293095.1. NCBI lineage: Eukaryota > Metazoa > Arthropoda > Insecta > Odonata > Coenagrionidae > Ischnura > Ischnura elegans. The sequence continues at coordinate 12,557,429 of NC_060248.1, read as the reverse complement.
TCAACTTACAATTAACTTATCCCCCTTCCAACGGCCGCGGCTCAGACTCCTACAGAGATGTTATTTAGGTATTATAAAATTTTTGGTTTAACTGCTCCAGTTTTATATTCATTTATATTAATATTATAAATAATACAAAATATGAGGGCTTCCAAGCCTCTATCGTCGGATATTTATCTTTAAATGGAAAATAATCAACACATCTCACAAACGAAGCTCTCACAACTGCTGGCAACTATTACAAGCAATCACAACAATTGCTTAGTGTGATGTTTAGGCACCTTTGACGTCATCGAGGCTTCGTCGGCAGTGGCTTGGGGGTTGAGGGAGTTTTTCCCGCGCTTTAAAATTCGTTATATTTATCATTGAATATCTCGCGAAGGAAAACTCAGATTTACATGCGGTTTTCTTTGTTGAATTCAGAAAAATATTTTCTGTCCGCCTGTGAAATAAAAAAATTCTTGCAAGTTCCCCATCATAGGAAATTGAATTTTTAACAGAAACATTCACTATAGCTTTTATAATAAAACCATTACTTTTACCAATATTTGGATTAAATTAACTTGGCTAAATGGAAAAAATAACTTTTTGCATATAATTGCTTATTTTTGAGCAGCTGATATATTATGTTTTTGCCTCCAGAGTGGGTCGCACAGGACTTCTGGAGTTGTAAACATGAGTTTTTAATATAGTCACTGGTCTATATAACGTACAAAAAATTAAAACTACACGATATATGCATAAACTCACGTTTAAACAGTCTAGTTTACCGTGCTCCTTGTATTACTGTATTGAAACCTATGTCAGTTTATGAAATACAGGTGTGGATTTAAAATAATTTGTTTAGGTACTTGGTCTTAATTTGCTGCGTTTGTCTGTTTCATCGATTGGATCTTGTAATTGATTTAAAACCAGTTGTCATTGTCGGGTCGGCTTGATATTTTTAGTACGATCAGAACCAGAGGAAAATAAATGGTCAGAATAAAGCTATTTCTAGATCTCCATAGGCAGTATGAGTCAAAAGTTTTGACATTCGACATTTTGAATTAGCATTTGAAATGATCGTTCTGATTCAGGGTAAGTATTAGTGATTTCATTCTTCGTTCCTTCGGCATGCGCCTTCCGGCGCGACGGATTAATCGTCTACGTAGCGGTAAGGAAATTTCAGGTTCGAAGCCTGTATTGCAAATAAGAGACACTTTGTTAAATCAATGCTTTCCATGTAATTTAATTTAGTTTATTAATCCATCATTATATTATTTTCATAGTTTTATAAATGTGAGGCCAACATGGCTACCAAAACGTCCTCGCATAAAGTGCGAAGCAGCAAAGCCTAAAACAATGAATGCTAAGTGAAGTCAACTTAAAATCATTATCTATATATTTAAGAAAAACAATAGCCAAATACAAGCTTCGAACCTGTAATTTCGTAACCCCTACATAGACGCTTATACCGTCGCGTCAGGCTATACTTGTCGAAGAAACGAAGACTGCAATCACTTAGGTATACTTATTCTGAAGCAAAGCGATCACTTGAAATGTTAATCGCCCAAAATTATGACTCATTGATAATGTGAAGCCCATCCACCACATACAAGCTTCAAGTTTCGATTTTATTTATTGCAGAAACGATTACTTTTCCACATTCATTGAAAGGAGAGGTGGTATTTGAACGGAAGGTTACTTTCGTAAACATGTATTTTCAATTAGCGCATCCATTTACATATAAGTATAACCGGTACATTGCGTTACTGATTGGAAAATTCCGGTCGGTGCTTTTTTGTGGCGAATCTGCGCACGCATGATTGGAGTCTCTTGCCGTCAGAGGGCCCAAGGAGCAGGGTGCATCGGTGCGCATGGTAACGTCGCGTCCATGACGTCCGGCGTGATTGATTATGCCATGGCCCTTGAATTATGCATTGATGTTTGAATTGTATTTTTATTTGTATGCATGTTTATGTTTATATTGCTGTTTTGGAGCTGAGGGCGCTATGGTGATGGGGGAGTAAACGACGGATTGTTAGGAAGAGAGCCATTTTGGATGCGGGAGAGAAAATAAAGCTCTAAAGATTATAAATGACTATTATTGTTTGAGAAGTAAAAAAGGTTGCGACATCGCAGCATGCGTGACGACTTATGGACTCCGTCCAGTGGTGACGGGATGTAAGCGATTTCCATACGAATTAGCTTTCATCGCCCTGAAACTGGAGGGCCTGTTATAATGAAGGGAATAAAAAAATGGAACACGTTTCGCTATCACATGAGCGCTTCATAGAATTCCCGTCGGAATTAATCTGGCGCTGCTGTTTCAAATGGTTCAGTCGGATTCAAAAGTATTGCAACAAATGGAGCGGCGCCACTTTCGCCGCAATTTGGAAATTGAGTTTCGGTATTTTCTATTTTACCAGTGGGAGGGAAATTTGAACAACATTATCACCTCCCGCAGTATTTTTACAGCAACATCGTTAAAGGGAAATGTATGCGGGATATGTGCAATGTTTAATACCCCACATAAACTGTGCAGCTCATGCTAGATAATAAATCCACGTGTAGAACGTCAGTTTACTTTCTCTCGTAAGTTGGCCGATCCGTCGAGGTACAAGTATTGCCTTGCAATTAACGCTGAAGCTTTTCGATCAGAGATGGCAAATTTAACATCTGTATAAAATATACGCCGCAATATCATAGCAAATAATGCCACTGATTGTTACATTTCAGTTTGGTTTAGTGAAACTAGAAGACTGGTTCATTCCCTTGCATGACAAACCTCGTAATGAATCGCCCATGGAGTCAACGAGTGACATGGACTAGTGGTAAAGGAGAAGTGTTATTACGGAAGTAATCGAAATTCGGTGGTTCAATCCTCTCCGGACTAATGTTTTATCAGTTACATAGTATGGGAGTAACATTTTTTCAATCCACTTTAATGGATAATAAATTATTAAGCACTGCTGTGGTTATAAAATTTTGAATGGAGAAAATTCATTTTTTGTTTTCCGCGGATATCATTATTCGTTTTTACCGAAATCTCAGTGCACGAATATTACGGAAAATATTTCTGTCGGATAAACTGCTCCATCAAGTCCTTTTTCGTATTACCCGAATATTCTATCGTTTTCAATAATATGTAGACACTCACGAGACCCGATTAATTGATGGGTCCAGGTCGGTGAAAACTTGGAAGGTTGGCACATGAAGCAACCTGCATCCTTTGCCTTCGCGGCGAGCCGACGAGGACGGACACGGACGCGATTGAGCAACTGAACCTGGAGTCAAACTCCAGGAGCGAGTGCCCAATCGAAATTAAGATTAGCGGATGGAATGCATTGAGGTAATTCACGTCCCCGCAGACGTTGTGCCGTCGGTGTGTTTTCTTTCGGTCTCCGTGGCGAGGTTTTTTCCCATCTTTGGATTCATATTTGTGGTTATATATTCAACTATATGGTGTTTTAGCTTAAATATGTTATTTTAATGAGCTTAATTCTAAATTATTTCCGCTTTGAGAGTAATGATGGCAGGATTAAAATTGCCAAAGTGATTGTTTATTCATTATGGCTAGAGATGCGTGAAAATCGCTAATGCGATGAATGCTATATAGATGCGATGTGCGCAAATAAATGCGACATAGATGCGATGACTGGACTTTTATGATATTTTTACGCAAATTTGTCTTTTCGACGGCAAAATTCGTACATTTTGTGCCGAGCGCAGTTTAAATGCTCCGCCGACACTCACCGCTTAAAGCATGTGAGCGCATGGCCAGCTATTAGTTGGCTGGGACTCTGCGTGGCCGCGAACTACAAGTGGGCGCGGGAAAGCTACACCTCCGCCACTATATGTCTTATTCCTTAATTTATTATTGTTCTACAACATAATTATCTAAAACATTCTATATTTTGTCGTATAACTGTGTTTCACTACATTTTATCGTCATCTACCTTATTATGAAAATAAAAAATAGACGCTACAAAATGCGATAAACTGTTATTGAAAGTGCGATGAAATAAAAATGAAAGTGCGATTTTCACGTATCTCTAATTATGGCTTAACAACTGCAAAGATTTATACTCCCTAAAACCTAGTTGATGTGTTATAATTACATGCATTATATATTTCCCTTCAGCAAATGCTGGATTTCCTGAATCAAATAGTTTAGCTGGATAATCTTGTCATTCCACTTTCGCCAATCAAATCAATATTTTTAGCTTTTCATGCCGCCACTTGGATGAGCTTTCGATGATTGAATAATTCTGAGCGCGTATATCTCGTCAAAATCATTTTCCACATCGACCACTGATTTCCTCGACTCCAATTAATGTATGCATCCACGTTTCACTGGAAAATTGGCTTGATTAGATCGCCTCGGGCGCAAGGGATGCGTCATCGATTTAATCAATCACCGTTTATCTTGACTCGCACGGAATAATCATGCTCCGATTCATTATTTTGAAAACCCAGTGAAACAAAAAGGAGACGGCATGAATTTTTCATTCTTTGAAAAATTAATTGTTTTGATAAACTTATGGTGGCTTTTTATTTTTTATCGAGATACCAAACGAGCAATCCACTGAGTATTTTATGCTCCAATGGCCTGTTATTTCGGAATTTTATGGGAACATTTCATTTTTTTTGATAAGGGGAAGGAGAAAGAAAAAATAGCTTTTTTCAATGCGTTTGAGATGGGATTTAATGCTTGATTTATGGCATGTCGGAAAAGTTGAAGCTCTGATTCGACCAACTTTTTAATATATGGTCATGGCTACAACCGTACAGTTCAATTCTATTGTAATGCTACGAGTGTATTGAATGTAAATCGAAATGCAACTTGTTTATTTTTTGTTTTATCGAAAGAAGGGACTTTAAAAAAATCTCCGAATGCGTCGAAACTCATCATCATCATCAAATTATTATTGGCTGAGGGAAAAATTTCATTATTTTGTCGGTTAGTAGTGATCGATATCTCGTAAAGTATCGATCAAACGATTTCAAATTTATACTCGTTTTCAAGGTGCTACGTCATACTAAATAAATTAAGTTGCTGTATGTTGTTTGGTCAATCCAGTTGTTAGTTTCAGGGTGTTAAATATGAAAGTCAAGAAAGAGAAACTTTGGTTCATTTTACATTTTTTCTTTCACAAACGCGAAAATGCAAGCCAGGTGGAGGAAATTGTGAATGGTGGTTATGGTTCCAATGTTTAAACATCTAATCGTGTACAATTTTTGCTTCGTCGATTCTGTTCAGGAATTTTTGATGTTAAAGATTCACATACCACAGGCAGGCCCGCTGCTAAAACTATCGATCAAATCACAGAGATAATCAAAGGTGACCGGCTTGATAATAGCCCTAACACTGCCGTGGAGGTTGAGACCGAACATAAAACAGTTTAAAACCAATTGCATAAAGCTGAATTAAAAATTTTAGCTCGATGTTTGGGTGCCACATCAATTAACACTAAAAACATCATGGATCGAAATTCCGTTTACGAAGCCGTAGGCAAACGGAATGAAATATACCCATTTCTTCTTTTACGGATGGCGGCTGGGGAAGAGAAGTGCGTTGCGTACGGCAATATAGTGCGAAAACGATCGTGGTCAAAGTGCGATGAAGCAACTCAATCGGCAACGAAACCGGGACTAACGGCCAGGAAGGTTCTGCCGTGTATTTGGTGGGATTTGGCTACCGAGGCGTCGTTCTTCCCTCGGAAATATAGGAACTCGACCGGAAATCGGGGGATCCCGATTCGAATCCTGGTCAAGACTAATGGCTTTTTCTCCGTTAATTTTTTGCACAATTTGTGCATTGCGGGTGGCTCCCGTAAAAGTTATCACCACTGCAATCCCCGGTATACTTAAATTAGTCAAGAGCGACATTCTCTATGTGTCTCTTTGACCAAGGTTCGGGTTTGGCTCTCCTGCTGTGGCGCTGTGCTCACGATTTGGACCTTGTCGCATAATATGCTCAGCAGTTCATACCACTTTGTCCGGTACAGCCCTCAAATTTCCATCGATGAGAATAATGCCTCGGTGTAAGACCCCCGATGCTCGAACGGGTGTCGCCGATCAATTGGCAGGGATTTTTGGAAGGAAACTCATAGACTCCGCAGAGATGACTTTATTCACCCGTTTACATTATTCGCCGTCACACGTCTCCCTCCGCGACGTTCGTCTCCCAACGGCCCCCTTCCGCTCACCTCCACTCCTCCCCCTTCCCCATCCTCAGCCATCGTCTCTGTCTTTCACCCAGCTCTGCAGTTTCCCATGGGAGGATGGAATATGGCTACAGGAAGCGAGAGTAAAGCGACCCGACTCTTCGCAGAGACAGAAACTCATGACTCGGGAAGCAATATGAAGGAGAGTGTAGGTGATGGGTTGGGGGTGTGAAAGGATGGGAACGGAAGTCGAGTCTGCTGTTTCTGTCTCGGTTACTTAACTGGCTAAAAAAATCAATCAGAAATTGGAGGATCCTCGATCGAATCCCAGTCAAGCTGAACGAATTTTTCCCTGTGGATTTTTCACACAATTTGAGCATTGCTCCCGTAAATATTAACACCGTGGCTGGTCTCGGAATACTTAAATCAAAGCATTAAATTCGGATCTCTAGTGTCAACAACTGTATACCGTTTGAAGCTAGTGATTGACCAGAAACGGCCAATCCAATTAGCCAATAGAAGAGGTGTTATATTCCACCAGGACAACGCAAGGTCACACACGTTTGAAACTCCGGTAGCTTGGCTGGGAAGTTTTAATGCATCTGCCGTATAGTCCGCACCTGGCACCATGCCATTACCATTTTTTTCTCGAATTGCAAAACTTACTGAGTGATATGATATTGGCATGAAGAGAAGATAGTGAAAATCGGTCACTAGAGTTTTTCGCCAAAAAACACCAGGACTTCTTTGATATAGGCGTTATAAAGTAACATTTAAAATGGCAACAAATCATCAAATAAAACGGCGTATCTTTGTCCCAAATTGGACAATCCAAAGTATGTCAAATAGAATGCTGAGGTTGTTTAAAAACTGAATTTCTTTTTCTTCAACCTATATATCGGTACTAAGATAGTTCTAAGTTGAACTCCAAATTTCAGTATATCGCGCCCGCATTTCCATGTTTTTTTAACTCCTGCTTTCCTTCAAATTCGTGTACAATTCAAGGTTAAAACTTCCTGTCTTGCTTTCTCTTCTCACTTTTCCCACCATTTTATAATTATTATATTTTGTAAGAAGTGAACTCCGGATTAGACATCGATATAGCTAAGAAAAACTCAATTACAATACCGTGTGCGCGTTTTGCTATTAGTTCTTCAGAATAATGGTACACTCACTGTGATATAAAATCTTTTCACCTTCATGTTGTAACTCCTTCCAAGTTTAAAAGGGCTAGTCATGGAAATGCTTTACGTTTACGCTAATCATGCAGCTAATATTTGAGATCAAATTCAGAGCCACAACTTAAAACCACATTTTCAATCGAATTACATTCGTAAATAAACCTAAAAGTTGAGCCATATCTCCAGATGGACTACCGTAACATTACTGTTTAATCATGAACGTAAAATATAAAAGAATTTATTTGTGATATCTCTGGCAATGTACAGACTGCCTGCGGAAGATAAATGTACCCTTGCTACACTAGTAGACTGGTTCGTTTTATAATTTTTAAGGGTAGAATCAATCGCTCACTACTCTATTATCAACAGAATGATTTTTTCTCCTCGAACTCTTGCCGGAAGTATTGAATTTTTGGATGCAGAGAAGTTTCTTCCCATTTTTATGCTTTGAGTTGACAGTAGTTTCGTTAGCTATATAACATTTGGTCGACTAGAATATTGGGAGAGACTAATATTTTGTTTCCTAAACGAAGAACAACGCTCAAATTCTCTTTTAAGTTTTTACTGCGAAATATTTACGTTTCGAAAAAACCATGAGCGACTACATTTAGCTCGGCTAATTAGTTAATTTACGTTTGAAGTCTTTGCTAATACGAAACACATAACCTTCGTGGCATAAAGTCAAACTCCGTATATAATGTATTTCAAACGGTTCCGTTCGATAATTACTTTTTAGTATGCTTGATATTTTTTAAATTATGTTTTAGCCATTGGAAGAAAGTAAAACTGCGGTCAACGGAGGTCTTTTTTTGTTTTTCGGCGACAATCGTAAAAGATTGGACTAAATCCATACGTCCGTGAATGAATAAAAATATTAATATTTAATGTCGTACGTCAATACGGACTCGTGCGTGTCCTCTCTTTAATATTTTGAACAGTTTGGTAATAACAATGTGTCCTGTACAAACATTTGCATAGCCTCCCAGGTTGCCTCACGATAATAAAATTTCCTTGAAGAACAGTGATCCATATCAAAAAATAAAAAATAAAGTCTGTCGGAAAATCAATAACAATGTATATTCTGCATATAAAAAATTGAAAGGAATTTCTGAGTTGACCGCGGCGTGTTGGAAATATTCCACCCTCTCCTGCATTCCTCCCTGTCGGTGTGGTAGATTTAAATTACGCAATTGTTGCGAAACCCGAAGCATTTTTAATGGTGGTGCGGAAAATGTAATGCATTCAGGTAATGCGGGAAAGATAGATGGCCTCTTGGAGCAAAAATAATTAAAGTCTGCGGCGAGCGCTTGGAAATCGGAATAATGGCGGGAATGTCGTTCCGTGCTAGGTTCTCTCTCTATTTCTGTCGTTAATTTCGGAGAAAATGAAATATGGAGCAATTTGAGAGCGAGGAGAGGGAATGCTTATCCTTATGGCTTATGTATTCCAAAGGTAAACTTTCCCCGTTAGCGAAGAACAGTGTTTTTTTCCAACACCTCGAATGAATAAAAGAGAAATAAACACGCCAAGTACGCCAACGAAAGTTAAAGTGGCTGTGGTGGCGAACGAAAACGCCTCCGCAAACGCCTTCCAGATGGGCGTTTGAGTGTGGCAATGCACGCACGGTCTCTTCTACTTCTGAAGCTGAAATGTGCATGCATAATTGCTTCCGTTATCGAGGTAATTGCTTCGAGCAGAGCGTGAAATTTTTCACCCTAAAAAGTTTTTTTCTCCTCAAGGGTAAATATCATTTTACTTTTTGCATCACTAATACACAGACGAGACGTAATTTGGTGGACTAATTTTTTATTTAGGCTCCATTGCTGCGCATTTTTATCCCTTTTTAAAATGAATCTATTGAATGACGTTTCAAGGGCATTATATATAACCGGAATTTGTTTCAGTAAAGTCATGGTCATTATTTTGTAGCAATTTATTCGGAATTTGTTGATTTCTATTCGGTGACGAACATCAATAATGGAGGACGCGCCTGATTTCCCCATTAAATTGCCCTTCGTCTATGCTTATTGAACATTTTCTAACTCTGAAGTAAACTTGCATAAGTTTGATAAATTATATTATAGAATATTGCATGAAATTAATTTCTTGACGGGGTTCCGACTTATTGCAATTAAATTACTTGAACTATCTTAGCAATTTATTTTTACTTCAGTACAGGGATTAGTTTTAATAACAATATTCTGTGAAAATCTTGTTGAAAAAGTTCCGCATTTTTCATTTTCCCAATTATCATGTTTTTTTAAATCTACTTTTAGTGTTCAGAAAAAGCAAGCTATTTCAATTTGATGTATTACATAAAAATCGCATTTCATTTGAACAGTCTATAATCTTAAATTTATCGACAGTTTAAACTCTGGGAAGAAATACCTCCGGATTTAACATTTTTCATTTCTGCTGCCCTCCATTTCATTGAGATTCATTGTAAATTCAAATAGGCTGATATTCTAATGATTTTTTTGCGATTGCGAAGAGAAGTTTTCTCGTTAGATTTCCCCGTATTTGTTTAGAAATCTAAAGGTTGGTACTATTTTTTTTAAATTTATTAGAGGTAAGGAATCACCAATTATGTCATTTTTTCCACGATCAATAAGAGATTATAACGGCAACGATGGAACTCATAGTTAGATTGCATGACTTGTAGTGTAGCCAACTAACCTATGTAAAACTTATTGCATGTTTCTTAATTTAATTATTATTTCTAACAGCATATAGTAATATAATTTGTTAGTATACGTGACGTTTTTTGGACCGTGTGGTGTGCATGTGGTAATCCAATTGCATGCTGGTGATTGATCACCCCCTGCCAAGCACCCTAGAGGTGGCTCGCAGGGTATTATGTAGATGTAGATGAGAAGTAAAGAGTAAAAGTTAGAGATAATTTTTCAAGTTAAATTTAGTGAGGGTAGCAAGTGGATTGTGACTAAAGATTTGAAGGGACTATTATGAATGTGAAAATTATGGATGCGAGCGCAAATTGTTTTTGTGGCTCATTTGGTCATTTTAACTTTGCCTCGAAAAGCAATTATCAAAAATTACTCAGAAATTCTCGAGGCAGCGATGACATTATTGCTACCATTTAAACTGTCCTTAACATGTCCTGCATTCGTTAAAAAGTATTTTTCTTCACATCAACCTTAGTCAGTGTCTAATTCATATTTGATCACGTCCCCATAGCTGTTACAAACATTCTCACAAGAATCATTCTCCAATATTTTCGTTAACTTTTACTAATTAGATTAACCAAAGGTATAATTGCAATTATCCATATAGAATGATGCAGAAGTTTAAGGTTTATCTATAATTAAATTGGGTGAAAAACTTTGTGTTAAGTTTCTACTTTGCTGGTACTGCATTGCATAGAGCTTCACTCGATTCAAATGAGCAGTCAGCATTTGAAATATCTGCGGTTAACAATTGGTATTCAGGAAGTAATACTCAGTTCATGGAACAATTCTTTTATTATGTACCTTGGAATTAACTTTCGAATCCCCATTGCCTCCAATTTTTTCCCCCTTACACTTCTTAGGCAGATATTCTGTGAATGAGATATAAGATATAAACATATGATCTTTATTTCAAGGGGAAAGAACTTACACCTACCAAAGAGTCACACACACAGTTGAATATATTAACGGCTCCATGGTGACCTAGTTTGCTTCATCAGTGCTATGACGGGTTGGGTGTGAGATCATTAGCGATGCTGACGGAACGGAAGTGCGTCGAAATTGGCTTCAATTATTTTCATTTAAAGTGCTTAATAGGGATACTTAGGCAATCCGGTGGATTGCGGTAAGAGCTTTAACGCTCATTAGAACGGATGGGAGATCCTATTTGGCTTGCTCGTGCATTTAGGCAAGGTAATGACACTTTGCTTCGCATATCCGGATGTTTTTTTTTGTGTCCACGCTGCACTCCTAATAGTTCCAATATTGGCCGCTTCGTGGCGCTCTCGGTGTAACCTCCATATGTTCGATATATATGTTCGATTTTTTAAAAGTTATCTGTTAAAAAAAAGCAATGAATATTTTGTCATGAAACTGGTTCCTGGCCACTGCAGGTGTGTTCTGATACACAATTGATAGGCTGACCCTATTTTCGTCTTGGTCACTAACTCATGAATTGGGGGCGGCAAAGTTATCAAGTTCTAATATTAAAATTTAGAGAGAAAGAATTTTTATCAATGACATAGGGTAAACTTTAGGAGCATAGAAATGAAATTACATTTCTCATTCTGCTTAGATAAATTCAAAAGGATTAAAAAAATCCTCATCTGTGATACAAAAAAATATTATTTTAGGGTTTAAAGAAACTATATAGAACAATCACAAGAATTAAATGTTTTGACAACAACACAAAAAATATTCCGTACCTGTAATACGGAAAATATGTTTCTAGATTTTAAGAAACGGTAACGAACACTCATGGGAGTGGAATGTTTGGACACCACCAAAAAAGAAAAATTGTAAACACACTTAAATGATGATCTTCTCTATAGCTGTAAAGTATTTGTTTAAAGGATTGAAGGTATTGTGATGGTTTGATGTTTAACGGTAGAAATTCATGAATGTGCAAGCGGTAAGTTGCAAAGAGTTGAAATAGGTGTGTTGGTGCGGGCTGGAGGAATTTGTTGGAGGTCAGAATTTGATCGGGTGAACAACCCAGTAAGTGAAATATGACTTGATGCTTTCCGGGCGAATTATGTGGGTATAAACTGTTCTGGGTATTCCCACTGGATTAATTCTTTCATAATGGCCAAGATATAACATAATATATATGAAAGAATTAACCCGGTGGGAATACCGAGAACAGTTTACCCACATCCAAGTAAGTGTCTTGCGGGGGATGAATAGTTCTCCCAGGAATGCAGGAGTCTGGTTTTGGAATATAAAGAAATGAAATATAGAAATTGGGATATAATGATCCCAGGGAGTGATTCCTTTGAAAATCCAGAGGAAATTTAAATTAGTATAAAACTTGGAAAAATGTTCACCTCTGCGAAAGTCAAAAATGAATCTCACGCAGAATTTAATAGGGTGGTTTCCTATTATTTATTAACTGCCTAAATCGAAAGATTATTACTCCTGGAGTACATTTTTAATGTTTTTAGATTTTTAAATGACGATATCTATTTTTAGCGATTAAATGAAAAGTGAAAATTTTCAAGCGCGCGAAAACGGGACGGCTAAGTATGAAGGGAAAACTCCCGTGTGACGTCGTTCTGGTTCCCGCTGCCGCAAGTGAGGTGACCTTGGGGCGAGGCTCTAAGCGCTGATACGACGCAGGATGCTAGCAGGTAGCAGAATACCATGCTAGCTGGTAGCGCTTGGCTTAAATAAGGATTATTAATACCTAATCAAACGAGGAAAACTTTCCGACCTTAGCCAGTTTTAATAGGTGATTATTAAGAGATGTTTCCCTGAGCTCTGTGCGTAATTGGTAATGATAATGTCAGACGATGTAAAACTCCTATCTACTCGTATAGAAACTAGGTCCCTGTAACGTCACGTGGAGTGAAATCGCATGGGCGCTAATCTGGCCTTTTTCAAGTGAGGTTCAAATTGGCCATTGCCATTCGTCTAAACTGGGATTTCTAAAATCAAATACTTTGTATGTTATGACTACACTAATGGTGGTTAAGGAATCTCAATCAATGACTTTCGTTTTCTTTGATGAAGGAAACTACCCTATTATCCGTAGCAAGCATTTCCCAAGTGCACTTTGAGAGCCACCATTAACTATTATACAGTTACTAATAATGGAGAAGACAGTGCAACTGACCAGAATAGTTCTGGTAGAAACAGAAGATTTTTCTTTTGCTGCTTCAATGAACAAGTAGCCTTATTACCTTCGTTAAACACATCAAGCGCATGCTGATCCCATTAAAATGGCCAAATGTGGAAGATTTTATTTCGTATTTTCGATTTCCCTGATACTCACTAAGTATTTTGATCGTGTTAAACTTTCACAGAGAAAAAATCATTCACCTTCCCTAATCCCGATCCCCCTAATCTCCGGTCGAGTACTTTAACCAGTTAAGCTACCGTGGCGTCATTTCCCTCTGTTTCTGTTCTGATTGAACGACACCATTGTGGCCAATGTTTTATTCACGATTTATCTCGAATATTTGCGATGTTTTTTTTAAAGCGGAAAGTCCAGACGCGTCCTTTGGTGATGTCGTTTCATTTCTCGTGGCAGTTTCCCTTGCGTTGAGAGAGCCCAGAAGAGGAATGTCCCGCGTGGCGACGTGGCAGATGTCGGATCAATTGAATCCACGAATAAAGATAAGGGACGTGAAATTTTCTCGTGAAAGATGTTATGTAAAAAAGAGACAACTGCCAATAAATCAGAAGGCTCTTGAGCTTGAAAGTGAAAAGACGGAGAAATCTCCTAGAAGAACAAATAGTCATGCTATTTCTCAAGCATAGAAGTTAGGAAACTATTTTTCATATGCTACACGTGGAGCATATTTCTCTATGGAAGCAGAGGCTTGGACGTTGACAGGAGCAGAGGTATCAAGAGTTGAAGCATTCGAAATGTGGTACTGTCGAAGAATGATGAAGATAAAATGGATTGACCGTATGAGTAACTAGGATGTGCAAATAAGAGTGGTAGAAAATAGAAACCTAAGAAACCTTAAGAAAAGACTGGAAAACTTAGTTGGCCACATTATGAGTCATGATGGCCTGATGGAACAATCGTAGAAGGACAGGTGGAAGGGAAGAAGGGCAAGGGACGGCCCCGAATGAGTTACATAGGACAATGAGTTATAAAGGATGTAAAAGAGAAGAAATACGACACTATAAAAAGGCTAGCGGATAGGAGAGAAAAATGGAGAGCTAAGTCGAACCAATCTTAGGATTTTGCGAAAGATCCACAGAGAAAAAATCATTCGCCTTGACCGGGATGATTTTTTCGAATGATTTTTTCTCTGTGGATCTTTCGCACGATTGTGCATTTCGGGTGACTCCCGTAAAAGTTATCACCGCGGCTAGTCCCGGTATACTTTAAACAATCTTAGGATTATAACGGAGGCTTCCGCGGTTAGCTGATTGGTGATGGTTTTCCGGGTTTACACCGCGTTGATTCATGTTTTGTTTTATGATTACATCTGCCTGACTAGCTATAAATAAATAAGGATCACAGATCTGCAAATCATTTGGACCCGAAGACGGGAGCTGGAACGCGCCCGAAACTGTCGTCCGCAAAACAGGAATCAACGCGGTGTAAACCCGGAAAACCATCACCAATCTTAGGATTGTTTACTTTAATAGATATTGGCAAAATAAATTGTAAATTACAGTTTTTTCCGTGTGGCAAATATCTATTTATTATCTGCGAAATGATAGATTCGAATTCTTAAATCACTTTTAAAAGAAGATATTTTCATTATCTGGTAGTATTGGAGGACAATTTATTTGAATTATCTGAAATAGGTTTTTACATGGATTGATTTATTATTTTCAGTGTCCTATTTCTTGACCACTTGATGTACCTATCCTTAAAAAATAGCCACAGCATTATTTGGATGAAACCTCCAACACCTATGTAGTAAGCTTGTAGCATATGGGCTCATAACGATAGCAATGAACCCATGCAACAAACTCTAAGAAAATTATCTCCCTTAATATTGTATCGATTTTGTCAAATTAGCCTTGAGATGTTGAGATGTTGAGATGATTTTGCCCTCATATGGTTCTTTGAATGTAGATGAAATGGATGATTGAATTCATCAAACTCCCAAACGTTTGAAATAATGATTTATAAATTACCCTTACTGGCGACCGATACTTTATTTTAATGAATACATTTAATTTTTTCTGTTGTGATGCAGTCGTCCGCTTCTTTTGTAATTAATTTTATTTTTTTAATTATGGTTACGGTGCATAATTGTTATTTCTGTCCATAGAGGGCACATTATAGTCCAGGAACAATATTTTTTCTATGTCATTTTCTGTATTTCCTTATCACAATAGCATTCAAAATAAGAATTTCAATTTGCTAGATATAGATGGGGTTTTTCCAGTGATGGAGACAATCTCCAGCCGAATATCTCCAACTTCGGGGTATTATTTCGCTTTCTTTTCGAGGATATGTGATTTTTAATTCATAAACATATCGATAAATCTACTTAGAACTTATCTTATTTTTAGTGTAAAATTTCACTAATTAATACTTATGTTTTCCTCTGCTAGTTGCTTTCAGAATCAATATAAGCACTTCGTGAGAGAATGAAGAAATTTGTTGACGCCCTATCTCAAAAATGCCTTGTGTACTACATAACGTACCCTCATGACGCTGTTGCTGCCATCTCCAATCCATCATTTGGAACTACAATTTGTCGGACGAGATCGGAAGTATCCCCATCACCGGAACTTAATTTCAAAGTTCAAGTGGAAGAGACAGTACCGGAGACGGAGCAGAATTTGGGAAACGAGAGTAGAAATTTTCGCTTTCGCTCGTGTCATTCCGATAGCAATCGGAAAGAGAAAGTCATCGGGGAGCGAGGTTAGCGATGGGAACGGAGCAAAATGCCGTAATGACATCTGTCCTCAGATAGGGGAACCATTTGTGTGTCCGACGCTGTTCTGTATTCATGGAGTGGGAATGGTCGCCACTCCTCAGTCCCGAAATAGCATTTTTGTTTATGCCTCTCCCGTCACCTGGAGACGGAGCGTCGTCGTTCTGCGGTCGGAACATAGAGGTCTCTGTAGAGCGCGTAAGTGCACAGTCCTATATATTGCCATATAATAGGTGATAATATGCATATAATAGGAGAGTAGTGTTGAGGGAGCGATGTAGAGGACTCTGCGTTCGTGAATAAAAGCAAGGGGACTTCATGGAGGATGCCCAATTCTATCCCTCAAAAGGCTGATTTTTGTTGCCATCTCGGTTACATTTTAATCGGTTTTCAAGAATATCTGCGGCGCGGTGTTGTGCGCAATGCGATCCACGTTTTTTCCCAACATTTTGCAGTATAATTTCTGTCATTGCGAGGATTATAATTAAAAAGTAATAAATTTAATACATTGCATCATCATGTGTATATATTTCGGGCAATACCCCAAATTATACCTTATTTCCCCGTGAAACTCGGATTACTTTGTCCGTCAGCGACGCGTGTGGTGACTTTTGTAAACACATTTAAATGCGCGGAGGGGGAGAACTAGTGCTGTGCGAGTCTCGCCTCGTTTCATTTTTTGTAAAACATGTGATAAACTTCCATGCGGTACCTTTCTAACTTTTCCGATTTTCCTTAAAATATTACCGTGATTATTTAACTTTTTAAACCAAAGATCGGCGTAACTTTCCTGACTCTTGTCAGCCGCAAGCAATTATTTTATGGAGCGGGAGCCGTAATTCTGTCGAGGCAACTTCCTTAGTCCCTATACTATCAATGAAAAATTCTAACTGATGCATGTCGATCACTGAATACTGAGTATTTCTGCTCTACCCAAGGTAGAACAGTATGGCGGATAACTGGTTTCATCTGCTAATGGGAGGAGGTATAGGTAACGCCCTTTCAGGAGAGCTGTATATGTGGCGCTAAGGGACGAAGTCACCTGTAGCTTCACTAGCAGCAGCCAACTCCGAATGTGGATGTCTATGAGCTCAGGTCGTGTCTGATGTTTTCCTCTCTCCGGGTGTATAGATGCATAAAAAAATGGAAAATCTTTCCGAAGGGAACAACCTGTTAAAGTGATCGAGATGTCCAAAAGGAAGTCGAGCAGAAATCCCATCAAATTCACCTGTCACTCTGCCTCCTTCGACGTTTCCCCTTATATTTTTTCCTCCTCCATCTCTGCTTCAGTTTTTGTCGGGATATTATTCCTCAACTCCCAGCGGCACCACCAAAAACTCTAGAAACGAGACAAGAGAATCGTATTCCCTTGAAATTCACTAGTATTCACAAAGTATTCACTTGAAATCACTTTCTATGATTTTTTGTAAAGAGGCCGGTTAAAAATGACTGATGCTCTACAAAAAGTCTTGCGTCAGTCCTTCGTATGTGGTACAATAGGTTCTGCCGCTGGTCGCCGAGTTTTGTATTGTAATTTTAGCCATAAGATTGGTATGTATTGGGCCGGACTGAAGAATATGCATGCAATGAATGATTCTCCTTACTTCCGCGTCTACTACTCGAAGGATTAACTTCCATTTGGTCTGTGGTACCATTTTTCGACGAAAAAATCATTTTCGGTTAAATGAGGCAGCTGCTTTGATTTCGAAAACGTGGCCGATCTTTCACATCTTCGAATAAGAAAAAGTTATCTGAATTTTTGTAACACTTTCAGTACGGGTGTAAGTTTTGAGTTCATATTCAATGGCGAATCTATTATTTCGATAATGTTATGTTTAAAAGACTTATTGTCGTACAATTATGTCATAAAATCATATTTCTGTGAAAAAAAGATTTTTATAAAAAAATGTTTTGACTTCTTAAGCAGCTATTCACCATAGCTTATATTATATTGTATTATTTATATTATATTGCATTATTTTATATTGTATTATATTATATTTTATATATATTATTCGCCAAGAACGACTGCTTCCTTGGCGACGCTAGCGCTTCAATTGATGACGATGGGCCGAAAAGAGAACCCTACCCAGCGGTGACAGGGTGGGGGAATCGAATGAAACGTCATGTGCCTCGTGACGGTATAAGCAGTCTTTCGCCATGGACTGGGAGGAAGCGCGATTGCTTAAGAAGTCGTGCGATTGGAAAGTGTTAATTTGATGAAAAACGTAACCATAGGTGTTGAATTATATAACCTTCATTAGCTCTTTTTCTGCGTGTGTTTTAGTGTAGAAATAAGATCGGAACGGAAGGTGGAGTTAGAATTTTTCTATACTTCCCTCACCGTATGTTTTAATGCCCCCTCTTGTATTTTTGTCGACTTAAATACAACTGCCTATTTCGTACTTGCCGGGTTTCGTGATACTGTGAATATTTTGTGGCACATTAAGGCCAACTTTTTTATCGCTCACTATTTAGGGATCGAACTTTGGGAGGATTAACTGATTATTATGTAGACATTCTGTTTCATAAACTTATGCTAATGGATTTATATATTGTAGTTTAAACAGATTTTTATATTGCAACATTTTTCATTTTTTATGAATTTCTAGGAATCTACGCCTTGCCATTTTGTGCGTAATTTTTTAAAGCTTTTGTGCCGGAGATTTTTCAGCTTGAACGTAAACGTTTTCCAGCTTCACGTTACTTTATATTTTTTCATTTTTACATTTCTCAAAACCGAAAGATTCAGTTTGTCTCTGTATTCCATACTCATGACTTTGATTGCTTTAAATTAATGGTTGGTATAGCCATTGTGAAACCTAGCTAGATTTAATTATAACGCACAAAATAGTATGTGGAAAATATGATTTTCAGCAAGAGTGGGAAAATGTTTTAAATATAAGGAAAAAAGAACTTGAACAGTGGAGGTTTCGGCATTGGTATTGTTTTAAGCATTGTAAATGATATTATTAATTGTGCTCGGGATAAGTATTGGCAGCCACCAAAATTGTCGCAGAAAATAAATAGCTTTAATGTTATTAAGCGTATTGTACCGAAAGAAAGGAGGCTAGATTCATATAAATCATTTTAAATTTGATGCAATGATTATCTTTTCAATTGTCAAAATTGTCTATCCGACTATTATGTAATTGTATTCCACGTGTACTATTAAGGTCATTTTTCCTGCATTCAAATTTAGATAGCCATAAATTCCCATTACCCAGTTTTGGAAACAGGACGCGTTACAAGCCATATTAAGCTTTTATCCATTTCAAAGTGCTCTGAAATTAAGAAATTCAAAAGAGATTTCTATCAGTTGTGATATCATTTAATATGTCTGTAAAATTTCTTTCATGTCCTTGAAATTCTGATTTAGCTCGGTATCATGTAAATTATTAGTTTTTCTTTTCGAAAGAGCAGTTTGAAACGTTTTCCGTTTGAATGTTCTACCTTTACGTGACACGACACTCTTGTAGCAATGCTTTACTCTAAAATTACGCCGGAAACTGTATCTTTCATTTAATGCTTCATTCTACTGTTTGCGAGATTTTTTTGATCGTGATAAAAAGCTAATTGAATGATCAATCAATCTGTTCCATTGTTAGTGTACCGTTCACGTGGTGACTTTGATAAACTAAAGCTATGCGATTTGTCAGAAACTGCTATGGACGTGGAGAAATGAAAGCACAGATGTCAAACAAATTAATGGGGCCGCTAGAGAGTCGGATAATATTAATAGCTCGCATTATTAGCTAGGATTGCTTGAGCAATTGAGAATAGATATTTTTCTGAACAGCGCGAAATACATTAGTATCAACCGCACTATATTTCCAGTTCTGAAAGAACCGATAAATTAAGATAGATATTTTTCCGAACGGATAGGAGCGGGAATTCGTTCCTTCCGCGAAAAGTAAAGTGATCTAATATATGCAAGGCGTAATTTGGAATGAAAATTTTCTTATTCCTTTTTAAACGGTAGGGGTCCTTACTTCCCCTGACACACGGCTATCGAGGTGGCTTCCGGGGTTATATGCAGATTCGGATTTAGGTGTAGAGAATTTGTTTACATATGCGCTATCTCACTTTGTCATCCGTTTACCTCTTTATTGCCGTTCGAAAGTGCTTTTCCTTCACTCATTTAAACTAAAGCATCAACTCAAATGTGCCTCTCCCTTTAAGGATTGCTGGATTCCTTGACGGTGAGGAAGATCAGACGCTACGTCCGTGAAGACGTGGGGTTCTCCTAATCCCGTTGCCGATAAGGAGGGAGGCACTCCGACGCTGGATGACTATTATCCCAAACCCTCGTCTAGAGTTCTCCCTCTCTCTCTCTCCTTATCTCTATCTCTCTATCTGTATTCGCCCGCGCTCCCTCTATCACCGAACTAACGAAGTAAATGAATGCGATTTCAAGAGCTACCCTGCCTCCAACTCCAGCACTCGAAAGATGCCTTAATCATTCCCGTTCGTCTCCTCCCTTGAGTTTCCCCTCTAATGTAGTCTCCGTCTTTCTAGATCGAGCTCCAGTCTCCGAACCCTCACCATGTTGTCTCTCTTCTTCTTTTGCCCTGGTACCCAATAAATAAATTCAACGCCAATGGTTTTAAAGAAGCATTTGGTGCTTCGCGGCGAATTTTGTTGATGAAGTCTTCTCGGGAAATCAGCCGGGTCAGGATGGACATTGCTGCCTACGTTTCAATGGCCTTATCGGCCATCGTCTTCAGGGCGAATGATGGACCTGGTTAGTGCCGGGCTTATATACCCATTTTGGGCGTCAAGTCGTCTGTGATTGGTCAGTTCTTTTAGGTTTCTTTCCTCCTCTCAGCTCACTCATTCTTTTGATAATGGGGTTCCACGATTTGCTGAGGTTGAAACCCGCGTCCCAATTCATTTTATTATTTGCGATTCTTATTTCATTGGCCTCTCTGTAAGACGGTCCCAATATCCCTTTGCCTTGCAGAGGATTTTGGTTTCATTGAACTTGATGGTATGATTGTATTTGATGCAGTGGTCTGCTACGGCAGATTTCTCTGGGTATCCAAGCCTAATGCACCGTTTTCGCTCTGATATCCTGGTTTCAATTGTTCTTCCGGTTTCCCCAATGTAGCTATCTCCGCATTCACAGGGTATGTGGTAGTGGTCAGAGGTCTTGAGTCCCATCCTGTCTTTAATCTTCACAAGTTGGCCATTGATTTATTTATTTCCTTGACTTTAGCTCCGTTAAATCTGTTTGCATTTTACCAAAATCACTTGAAATGAATCTCTAAGGAGATAAGTGCAATTTTTTCAGATAATTTCAGTTAATGGTTGGTTACACAATATTTACGTAACAAAGACATAAATGTAAATCACTGAATCTATAAGTTTATGCTTATCCGTGATTCAGTTGCAACCCTTTGCATTAAGAGTATTGTGTGCTCCAACAACCATTATATGTACTTATCACCAAAAATTTAAAACATCAATTATACCCCTTGGTTTCTATGGTCCTCAATTGAGAATAACTGTGCTGATATCAAATATTAGAAAACTGATATACCTGGACGACAAACGTCTCTCCCGTAAATTTTATCAAAAGGGATAATATACAACACAAAAGTCTCTTTTATCCTTAAATTCAGTATTCTTTAGTAAAACCACGCCTTATACACGTTGAGAAAATCGATTTATTTTTTTGCCATCTTCGACTGCATGCACTATCGATAATATTCCTGAAAGTGGAAATGAATGCATCTTTGAATATGCTGAATTCCAGGGTGACAACTGATGTTTTCATATATTAATATCTAGCATGAATTTCCAATTAATTTGTTTTTAGTGGCAGTGTCTGCTCCAAGTCTCGAGGCCTGATTCATCAAGAATTTCATCGTAGGATATTGCTTCGAGAATAAAAAAGAAATTTTCGTTGATGTGGGTTCATCGCGCTGTTATTCTGATAGCATAGACGGAACTCGGCCGCGAATTTTAGCGTATGATTAGTGATCTTGATTTTACGAGAGCGTTAAATGGTGAGTGTTCGTTTCACTTTTTATTCGGGGAGCGTACGAATTGGAAATTGCGCAGTTCTTTTCGAGTGTTTTCATATTTCCTCTTTCTAATATGAATTCACAGCGGAGCATTGATTGATGGAAATGCAACGCTTGGTATTGAAAATGTTCGGGATATTTTACTGTGAAATTGCGGGTCATTGAAATTGAAGGGCTTGTTTCGTATGTGAACCGATGGTAACAGCAGAAAAATTAATATTTGACCTTAAATGAATCCTGAAATGTCTGCATTGCGTCGGTTACATATTGCCTGTTTTTTAATTATGAAATTTGATATTGCAAATCGTAAAATATTTAAATAAGTTAAATCTTTAATCTATGCATGCCATAAGAACTTTACAGTAGAAGGAAAGAGATTAACCACATTGCTATATGGGTGTTGTACCATATGCCGATCCTTAGTTTTTCACAAGGTGTATACTTTTTCATTTTTTCGCAGTTTTTAAAAGTTTATCTCAAGGAGAATCAAAGATTTAATCGGCCTATTTATTATGTTGTATTCCACAAATGGTAATTAAAAATGACGTAGTCCGTTGAAAATAAAGGCTTTAAAAAAATTGCATTATTTATACCGAGTAATCAATGAAAATACATCCCAATTAGTATTTTTAGTTATCACTGGTTAATGATGATTTTTCGCAGAATATTCACGACTACAGGAAGGAGGATCAAGTTTTATGGAAAAACATTTCGTCAGCAGATCTTCCGTACGCCTCTTGACCCCCAAATAACATACCAATGTACACCTTATCTCCAATTCCATTTACCATCGCCAACTCTTTATTTCACGGTAGTGTTGCGTCAGCGATTTGTATTACATCCCCCTTCCATTTTTACGTCCATACTTAGGCAAGAATTTTTTTTATAGAGGCCATGAAAAAAATAACCGCCGCACTTGAAAACGTGTAAATAACTCTTTTAAGCTTAATTTTAGTAATATTGTAGTATTATTGGCCTTGTTCTGTTATGCCTTTTTCCCAATCGTATGAGATATGATATTCTTCTTCAAGAGGAAACAGGTGTAAAAAATTTGATTGCTTTCCATTTATTAATTGTGAAGTTTTCACCTGGCTAGAGGTATGCGAAACCATTCTTTTTAGTGAAATACCGGTAGAAGATTTTTTTCAATCGTAATACCTGTCGGAAAAGCCCTTCAAGGGTTCATTATCGGTATTTGCATAAATATTCAGTCGCAACGGCCGCTAGTTTTTCATTTTTACTTTCAGTATAAGTTATTATTCCAAAATATTCCGTTAATTGTTGTTTAATTCGAGGTATACTATATTTAATCAGTTTTTAATAACCCTGTATACTGTGTATATTTTTGAAAACAAAAAAGTGACATCG
Organism: Ischnura elegans; assembly: GCF_921293095.1. Classification (NCBI taxonomy): domain Eukaryota; kingdom Metazoa; phylum Arthropoda; class Insecta; order Odonata; family Coenagrionidae; genus Ischnura; species Ischnura elegans. Next base: position 12,534,163 of record NC_060248.1, on the reverse strand, counting down.
GCCTCCTTATTTCATTTTATATGTGGTTAAACTAATTGCTTAATTCCAAACTATTCCAATTCATGAAATTTACAATCTCATTTTCATGACAACAGTCTACACGCAACGTATACTGTGTGATTCAGAAGGAGTCTTCAATACTTCAAGAGATGGTATGGGAGACATTGTTAAGGATTTTTTGCCCTATACACGTGGGGTCGCAACTCCTTAGTTACTAAGCTATGGCAACACGAACTTTTTTTGGGTGCACTCTGTAGTTACCATGAAAACTGGTTTTCTATTGGTATCCAGCTTTTCTGACGATTTATTCGGTAGTCGTGATTTTTAAGGACATTAAATAATTTAGGTTGGACGAAAATGTGCGATTTTAAATGTGTGAAAAATTAATCTCAAAATGGGTGAGATTTCGCATTCGTATATTGATACTTTCTCAAGACTTTCGTTTAATTAAACTCAGAGAGTAATTGTTTCAGACAATTGTAATCTCACATTTTCGTCCAATCCTAATCAATTAATGTCCTTAAAAGTCCATGCCATGAAATATATCTACTATCAGAACGGCTAGATATCAGCGAAAAACCGTTTTTGCTGCGGAGGGCAACCAAAAATATGTTTTCATTGGCATAGCCTAGTAACTAAAGAGTTTCGACCCCATGTTTATAGGAAAATAATGCTGACAATTGTCTCCCCTACTATCTCCTGAAGCATTGCAAATTCCTCCTCAAAAACCTTGCATATATTTTCTCGGTGGGTGGAAATTCTGGCAAAAAGCAGCTAATCTATTATTGGCCAGCTTTACCTGAATAATTCAGCTATAATAATAATAAGTTATTATTATTTAGGCAGATATGTATGGAGCATTATGCAGATGGACACGGCTTATCTCTCATTCCACGTAATTATCTATCTTTAATACTAAAAAAGTCCTACTCCTTTACATTTCGCCATGAACTCTATTATATTCCCTCCTCTCCCTCGGTTACTTAGCATTCTACCCTCCAAAATCGTTTTTAACGTGCTATGCTGCCCTGCTATGTTGCTCAATCCAAACATTAATAGTTCAGAATCTAATCTAGGAGCTTCCTCTTCTCACCCACCATACTCAGTACATTTTAGTTCCTCATACTCTGCATCCACTTCATATATTGAATTAATTTTTTTGCACCTGCCACGCCAGATGTTGAGGGTTTAATGTGTTGTCATTCATTGTTACTACAACAAATATACCAGGATATGGCAACTTGTCATTTGATAGGATACAACAATTTCATTTCCCGACCTTTCTTTGTTTAAGCTCGTTCCTCATTTAGGCTTAAAATTTTACACTTCATTCTATCCTATTCTTCTTTTTCCTTCCATATATATCGCATTTTACAACATCCTGGTGACCTTAGTATACGTTTTTTCACTACTTAGCCACACAAGGTTTGCTACGTGACGTCAACTGAATCCAAGTTTTTACAGCCAGGATAATGGCATTTAGAAAAAATAATTAAAGTTCAACTGCAGCAAAGATAGGTTTTTTTGCCTAAATTCCCGCGTTATGATCGAAATTTTGCAAGTATACTGTTATTGATAGAAACACTATTTGAATGGTGGAAATAAAGTAAAATTAATAAAAACTGATCACAATCCTACCATTTGACCGTTGCATACGAAATTTGTGGCAATTTTCTTGTAATGACTGCGATCAACGTAAATTTATATTCTAATACGCGTATTTTATTTTCCTTCTGTCATTAATATACTTACTATCTTTCTGTTTTCAGGTAGGTGTAATCCGTGATCTGTGGTTGATGCTGGGTGAGAGTCTCCTGTGATGTAGTTGTCTGCAATGTTAGTAAAGCAACCATTTTCCTGAGTAAGAGGAGAGTAAGTTATTGTAATTATCTATTTGCGATTATTTTCCTATCTTATAATTTATTTACTTGCTTTTTTATTTTGCGCATTAGATACAGATCAAGTATGCTAAACATATACCTCATCAAAATGTCATATTAAGTAGAAAAGTGAAAAATTCATGGTAGCTGCTGGTATATTACCCATAGAATGATATCTTGAAATAATTTAATTTATTTAGATAGAAAGATGAAATTCAATTGATGATTATGCATGGACTCAGGCTTTGCCTTTCGGATTATTATGTCATTAAAAGAGTTTGGTGGAGTGATTTTACTGCATTTTAAGTTGACGAAAGTCACCTTTACCTGCCGTTTGATATATATTTCGTGTATATAAGTGTTCGTCGCTCTTTTGTTTTCACTTTACCCTTTACTCAGCTTTTATCTCAAACATTTAGGCATTTAGATTCCATGCTTGAGTATGGAGTGATATATCCTCGGAGATATAAATTGAAGGAGACAAAAGTCTTCGCATCGTTGGAATTGTTATCTCGATGTGATTTTAAGTGGTTAAATATGCGATGACGGGGTGACTGGCGTGGAAAAGGTCCCTGAAATGTGCATGAGTTGTGTAAATGAAAGAATTCTTGAAGTCATTTGTTTCTATGTACCTTAATCATATGATTTGAGAGGGAGCTACTATAAAAATTAGTATTTCAAATATTAGAATTTTGAGAGGTCCCATATTGTCCGCGAATTAAAAATAGGCGCGCACCCTTATCAAAGAGGTTATTTCAAACTAATAATCGCAGTAAGTGCTGTTCGACATCATATGACAAATAACTGCACTCAAATTAATTGTTTTCTAGCTGCTACAGGAAAATATAGCTTCATTTTCAATTTACTACCCTATTTGGGTATCAGTTAAAAGTACTTCGAAAAATGGCTACAAAAGCAGTTGTTTAAATTAGATATGGAATATTATTTTCACATTAACTGCTATATGGTGGTACACATATTACGGTCAATTTTGACAAAACGAATGAAGTCAGCCACTTTTCCGTCCACCCAAAAAAATAAGCTATGTGCGATGTTAATTTGAAGATACAAATTTCGCATTTAATATTATAATTCGGGTATCATATTTGGTCTTTACAAGAATAAATTATAACTAGAGTGCTTTCTTGTATAAAATGAACTGCTCGTGCCGTAATCTCCATAAGTTCCTGCGTTCAAGAAATTTCTACGTTCTGAATTTAGCTTAGCGTCATTATTATTCATTTTTATCGTCGTTATAAATAAATATTCATCAGAAATTTTATTTCTACAACAGTCATAATTTAAGTTCACATTCTTTGATACTTTTTCAGATTAAAGAATGCCAAAGCTGAAATACCGGCAGGTCCATAAATATTCGTTTGGGATTGGATATTAAATGAAATTCCATCATACTGAGTTCGGGTATCGTATTCATCGGAAACAGTTAGTTTTGATTTTATTGCCTGATAATTTGAAAGCATTTCTCAAATAAGTTATTGATAATTTCTCAAAGAAGTTGTTAATTTCCAATTTTACCAATTCTCTAAAACTCACTTTTTGTAATATTTCATTGATCAGTGATATGAATACTATTTTTTTTAATCCTGCATAAAACGTATCATATTTAAATCCTCGGGTATAAAAAATGGGAGAGGTTTTAAATGTATCTCGATACACGTCTTTCCATGCATTCTATTCATTGAATGTTGACTATGGAATGGGAAATATGTACACTTTTTACCGTGCTAAGTTAATCAAAATTTTATTGGTTTGGTGGGTGCTATAATATAAGTAAAAGTTACGACTTAAAGTTTCATTGGTTTGGCAAAGTTTGAACTTCTATTTTTGGTTTAACTGCGAATGGAAACTTGATCCAGAGCTAAAATTGTTTTTCCTTATACTTTGGAGGAAAAAGTCATGAATGTTGGGGGAAAACGAATTCCCATGTTCATACATTTTGCAAAATATCTCTAATTTATTATTCCTTTAAGTCTTGGGAATATTGTGGGGTTCAAATATGAAGTTCTCCGTTTCGCTCTTAGAGATATCAATTCTCAATCGCTCAAGCAATTTAAGAAATCTTAGCCTTGCGCGCAGCCTCCTATTCTCCAGAGACTCCCCGCCTGATTCATTAAAATAATACTTTTGATACTGGGATTCAAACCCGAGTCTCCCGGGTCATAGCCGGGCATTCTAACCTCTGTGTATGTTATCTACATCTATCTAAAACTACATATTACCTCGCAAGCCGCCTAACAGGCGTGTGGCAAGGGGTGTTAGGACCGTTCAAACATATAAAGGAAGTGCTCTAAGGAAATTACGAATAGCATTTATTAAAGTCCTTTATGGTTGGGGGAAAAACGAACTCCCATACATATCCGTTCGGCAAAAACATCACTAGTAATTTATCGCTACTGTCGGGGCTGGAATTATAGTGTGCCTCTAATATTATGTTCTCCGTGTCGCTCTTAAAGATATCCATTCTCAATTGTTCAAGCAATCTAAGCCTATCGCGTAGCCTCCGAGTCTCCAGCGGCTCCCAGCCTTATTCGCTTAGCATCTGGGGAACGCTGTCTGAACGCCCGTAGCAGTTTTTGTCGAACCCCTTAGCCTTCCTTGGTATTTCATTCAGTTCGCGGGTTAAGTATTTCTGCACCGGATTATAAATGCTCGCTGCATATTCAAGGTGTGGTCGAACGAGTGCGTAATAGCATCTATTACTTCCTCATCCGAAAATGATGGGCTGATGTGGTGTCTAGTGTGCTTCCCAACCTATGGGTTCGGATTCAAGTTCCGGCGATGACGGAGATTCGTTTTCGATTTTCCACTCATGCATGAGTTCTTTTTTTGTGGAGCACACCTCTAGCGCAACGCTTCGTCCGTCGGAGGGGACGTTAAGCGGTGGCTCCCTTGTCATACCATCATTGGGAATCATTCCATGATTTTGATTTTGACAAAATGCATGAAGAGGCCCAATACTGCGTGGTTGCCTCTAGGTTGACTTCTTGTCGTTGGGAGTTTGATATATCTTCGGAGTCATGAAACAGAAATCCTCGCAATGTGGCGTGTTTCGTGAGCCTTTCATTAGTGCGCAAAAATTGCAGTGCAGCTGTGTCTTCCTCCGAGTCTCGATCTACCCGAATCAACCCTCTGATTGAGTAGCACAGCGAAGTCCGAATTACACACAACTGTACCACATCGAGTATGCTATCTTTATTGCATATGTTTAGACTTAGTCATATTTTTTATCGTTCATGTTTTAAAATCCTGCATTATCGCAGGCATTCCGGTGTATATTGTCGCCTTCGGTGCGGTCCAAGGTCCATTATTGAGGTCATTGACCAATAAAGTTTACTCTTTTTATCATCTGTAGTGCTAACATTAATTGCTTACATCAGTGTTACCATGTTGTTCAACGGAGAACAACTTATCCCCTCGTAGCATGGCAGCGTATTTCAACGAATCTTGTATAAGACCAAGATGGTATCGTGTTGTGATTCAGGTAACAAGGATAGTATCAAGCATTCTATGATTGGTCCTGAAGATCCAGCATACGCTAGCATCCTTAGGCTTGAGCATGGTCATGTATCGTGTGATATTCATGCTTTAAAGTGAATTAAATTTATCCTTTTCTATTCCTTCCACATCATTAATGTATTTATTGGAAGACTGACATTTAGAAATTGTAAGAATGCTATCCTGGGCATTTCATGCTGTAATCTAGCCCTCCCTGGTGTATTTTCTTTCTTATTATTCCGGGATTCGCTGGGAAACTATTGAAAGTGAGAAGAAACATGAAATAAGTTATGAGGAATCAACAAAGCATTAATGAGAGCGAGCTTGGAAGGAAATTAGTCGAAAACTGGACTCACCGTGCGATACTAAAAGGATCAATCACAAATTCAAAATTAAGTTCAAAAAGTAGCAAACGCATTTTTAATCCCTCCTGCACAGAGGAAAAAAAGTTGAATGACCTACCAGAAGAAATTTTTAAAATTACCCGTAAATACTTAATTTTTTTTAGAGCAGTTGTTCCTCGATTCTTGGTAGATTTCACCCTCGTTCATGAGAGAGCGTTAGTAATAGGGTCATTTGGTTCAAAGTCCGTTACCCCCATGCATGCATACCCCCATGAATTTGTATAAGTGAATTTTTTTATCTTATAGGGGCATTATTTGTATTTTTTCTCCTACTTTACGTTAAGGTAGGCTTCTTATTCATTTATTTTAATTCATGTGTTACCACAAGGTGATTTCTACCCGAAGCAATATTTATGAAATAAATTAATAAATTAAGGGAAATATTAATTTTTCATTAACTTAGGCAACATAGAAATGATTAGAAAATGAGAAAATAACAGGCGTATTTTCATTCCCTTTGCTTTGCTCTTACGTAGATAGGCAATCCATTCATTTATTTTAATAATCATGTTACCAAGAGACAGTTGCCTACTTGTCGCAATATGTACCAAATACATAAATTTTACTTCGTCTGGGTTTATTACGGAATCATTTAGGTCAATATATTCCCCATGCTTTCAATTTTTGCGCCCCTTGTGGGGGGATTAGCGAGTTAACGTCCCCACGAGGGAACATCTTCCTCTTTTTCTCTCTCTCCTCCCTTTTTTCTCTTCTTTTCTCATTCATTATACATTCGAAGGCGCAACGCTGATCTCTTTCAGAGTATCCCTCAAAACGATTTTCCTCTCCTTTTTTATCTTTTTTTTTAATATCTCCGGCGGCGTTTTTGGGGATGGGGTTGATGCGTGGAAACTATGACACTCTGCTTTTAACTCGAAATTTGATTTCTTTTATTGCACTCCCCGCGGTTGTCGCGGAATATTTTTTGAAAAATATTAAGTGCGTCGAAGGGGTGAAACGTTGCTTTTATGTATAAAAAAAATAATTTCACGCATTTTAATTTTTCGTCAATTAGAGCGGTGGGTCGTTGATCTTTCCGAAGAAATGTGACATTAAAAAAAATGAAAATATAATTTTTTAATCAATTTTCTCGGAATTTATTTCGAGGCGAATTGAAGCAAGTTTATGGCAGTCTTTCTCTTTTGTTTTTTGTATTCTGGGGTTTCCTGGCATCGTTTATTCCATTTTTTTAAAATTGCTGTTTGTGTTTCATGATTTATATATTTTGTTCCCCAATCTTTAATTAACTCAAAAGGCATCGTAGTTATCAGTGCCCTTGTTGCTGATTAAAAAAAAGGTGTTCATTTTTATTTTTTTAGCTCTCTCACGTAGTGATAAAATCGGTTTGTGGTAGCCACAGCGTACAACTCGGTATAAATTAGTGCATACGAAACGTGACTTTGTGCTACGTAATTACGCGAAAAGGTGCAGAGGATCTGAACCTGAGTCTCCGGGATGCCAGTCAGGTATGTTAACTGTTTTATCACCAAGCCATCTTCCTTCAAGGTGAAACTCAGACTGGGTTTACATCAAACAAGGTGTTGCCATCTCTCTGGTTATCTCTGCGAAGCCAATTGATTTTTTAAATTGCAAATTTCGTCCTCGATCAACATAAATTTACACCCGTGCGCTGAACTGCGTGAAAAGTTTCTTGTTTTATGCACAGCTATCAAATACGTCCTTCGTGGAGCAGCTACAAGGTAGGATTCATATCTCCGGCGATGGCTAAGTAGGCAGGACCTCCGTTTCCTTTGTCTCAATGTGTACTTTAGACATCAACACCTTGTTCAGTGAATCCAGACGGAGATTCGCCTAGGAGTAAGATGGCTTGATGATGTAACCGGTATCATATCAAAAAGACAATCGAAAGAATGGGGTTCGACTCCTGGGTAAACCAAATGTATTTCACCATGGCGAATTTCATCCTTTCAGTGTACTGCGATTAAATTTGCGGAGTCACTCGCATAAGTCGGGTTTTCGGTTGTCAGTTACTTTGTTAATATCTCCGAAGTGACGAGCTGGGGCATCTGGGTAAAAAATATGAGAATCCTGACAATATTTTGTTTTCCTGATTATCGGAGCATATTTACACGGCGATTAAAATTGCAATTATGGCCGATTCATTTTTCCTACTCTTTCCACTTCATAGGACTCCTGGAGTTTTCGTCGTTTTTTTCATATTTTTTCTCAAATAGCTTCTGATTTTTCCCAATTCCTATTAGTATTAGTATTGTCAACGTTACGCTTTGTTTAGTTATGTTTGTAATCATAATGGGAATTTGGAAATTATATTTATATTGCTATAATGTGATAATTACATGTTTAATATTCCCCTAATATTTCAGCGGGGAATTTTGATTTCGTCTTTATTTTTAGGCATATTAATGCAATTAATCCGTCAATTCTCCCAGGATAAAAATGGTTATGGAATCGGATCGGAAATTTTAAAAACACATTTTTTGTACTTCACGCGATACAATTATCAGCTCATTTTGTATTTGTTTTGGCTCAGGAGCTTGTGACATTTATAATACGGATTGAAAATGTAAAACGCCCCCACCTCCCAAAGTATTTCCTAGTAATAATCTAATTTCTAGTTTTATTTTATAATCTATATATTTGACGAAATTCTGCATAAAAATTCGTCACCCGTGTCTAATGAGATGATTGACTTTAAATCGTCGGGGGAAAAATGGAGTGATTTGAAATATAAATTAATCATGAATGTTTACAATGGGGAAATTCTCATGAATATGACTTTCGCGTATTAAAATCTGATGTAATAATCAGGTAATAATTGCTAGTGATCATGGTGTATTAGATTGTTAAAATTCTCTCATGCACGCACGTTTTTTTTGCTTCCCATTTGCCGTTCATTATCGACCGAATGCTTTATTGTCCACTGTTATTCTCATTTTGGGATTGCGTATTCTCATCAATTGTTGCATTAAAGAAGATTTGTTATTTCCTTTCCGCAGTTATGATGCAATGGATGATTTGATCAAAAGATTCACATATTGTGTCACCCTTCAGTCTTTTAATGTTATGAGAAAACTGTGAGCTCTTACGAAAAAGAATTACATGATTCTGGCAAGATTCTTTCTGGCTTAATACCCTATTCTTATGATTTTAAAGTTCTTGAATCCAAATATGATGGGTTTAAAGTTGTATTACCCACAATTTATTCACATTTTACAGTTACATTCATGAAATCAAGGAATATGGTTAGAATTTAACAGCTTTTTTATAGTTATAATAAAATTTAAAAAGTAGGTCTAATTAACGAAGATAATGGGGGATTACTGTTGGTACTTTACCGAGAAGTTCAGCAAGCGATTCATCGCAGAAAAAGCAATACAAGAAGCTTCAAGGAAAAAAGGGAAAGAAAGTGTAGACTAATTCCAGTTGACAAGTGAACCCTATATTACCACGCTGTAGTAAATACAAACAATTTTATCATTGATTTCCCTATATAATGTATAGGGGTATTAGACTAAATATTAAATAAATATTGCTTGGAAACTATGGGTGATACAGAAAAACTGAGGCCAGGTTTGGATTCAGCACATAAAAATCTATAAAGATCAGCTATTAAAATAAAAAAAGTTTTCAAACAATTTTTTTTTGCTGGCCTGTGTTATCATTCTTCTTCTATTAAACTTTGATTTTATTATATCCTTATTTAAGATGTTATATCCCTTTTGAACCATGCAAATTTTTGTTTTACAATTCCACTTAAAAAAAATAAATATGCTACAATTTTGTGATATAACCTTCGTTGAAAAGCCACGCCAGGATTTTGACCTTGACTGATTGTCGCTCCTTAGTATTTGGTGAATCTAAGAACAAACTTCAGAGGATCCAATTTTCATGCAATAGATTCATTTTTGACAAGCACGAACATGTGTACTTTACTTTCATTTTATGTAAAAAAGGTGTTTCACTACTTACGCATTATAGCTGGAATTTTTTCCTTGTTTTGAAGCCAGCAGATCCGGTATGTAGTTTTTGGATTTGAAGTGAAGAATTCCCTAAGGCGTGAAAAAATTATGTACTCTCCCTTTTCCAGTTTCTACAATACCCGCATACTTTGGTTTAATGTCTTGAGTTACATAACTCGAATGCTTTGTTTTATATAACAGTATTCGAGTATCTTGCGGGCAAGTTCGGAAGATATTTCTCGTAAATCTGTGGTTAATTCCATAAATATAAGTTATATTTTCTAATATCTATTTCAAACCTTCCATTCAATTATTTTTCTCGATCTGATAATATCCTATAAGTTTCCTGGTTTCTAATGTTCTTCCCCTTTAACATCCAGACACTTTTCTGAAGCTGTTTTACGAGGCGCAAAATCACTTTCCGAGGATAAAATATCCATTCTGCCAAGGAGAATAATTGATAGAAATATTCGCTTTATTCTTACATCGCGTTGTTAATGAAATCGATGCAAATGTATTAATAACCGATACTTACTCTTATGAAAAAAAAACAATCGTGTTCATTTTTTGATCATAACTCGCATTTATATCTGTCGTTTTATTTGGCGCGAGTTAACGGCTTCCTAAAGAAATAACATTTTGTATCGAAAAATTCAGGGAGTAAAAAAAATGATTCTATCGAAAAATATATAGTCTAAGAATGGAACACACGTATGTTCAGATTAAAAATCAGCGGAAGATAGAGCTTGATTGTTGGCTTTATTTAGTTTCTTCTCCATCGTGCTCCCACGCTTCAGCGTTGCCCTTATCTCTGTCTCTCTTCTTCCACCAACCCCCCTTTACTTTGCTAACTAGGCAGTTCCCAATTCCCTACCACGCCTCCCTTTTTCATCCCCTTCCCATAACCGCACTTTTGCGCGCTCCGAAGCGAATGAATAGCTAATCGCCGGGTCTCTTTAGAGATCGTAAATTCGATTCTTCCACTTAATATCAAAAGCCAATAATCCCTCTTTTGGGATTTTGAGGAACTTCGGGCCGATTAGGTTCGCCTCTTCTCGACGCTCAGAGATGGAAGACATTGACAAAAGAAGGCTGTGAAGAGCGCCAGGCATATTGAGACGTAGGGTGGATTTTAACTTATCTTTAATATTTTTTGAGCTATGGCATTCTTTAACGGGGAATAATTTGTTTTAACTTGTCGAATGTCGTATTGTTGAACGGCAAAATGACGTCTTGGGATTCTTTATAAAAAATATCATTATCCGTGCTTCAATTGTCACCGTGACTCTTCGAGTTGACGTTTCAGTTCCCTCCCATTTTTTCACCATTTTTTTATAGACGTGCTCGTAATCGAATATTCAGGTGTAATGCGGGTGCGTGAGATGCCATTCCAGAAAGGGCATGGCTCAAAGTCAGGTGGCTTTGAGATTTTTATGTGCAAGGGGAATATTGGGCTTGTTGGATTTGAGTTCCACGACTTACAAAAGACATGAAACACTAGTGTCGGCTTGACATACCTGGTATTGACGTAAAAATTTTGGTTCCGGGAAGAGCTGAAGCGGCTTAAAATCTAATTGAGAAATCATAAATTTCGAGATTAAAGCTTTACACTCAGAGATTATTCTAATGCATGAAGGATTTTCCAGTTCATATTTTCTAGAGAGGATATTACAATGTGAAGTATACTTACCTAAAAATTTCATGAGATCTAAAACTTACGTCTGAGACTACGTAATTTATTCTTATTCCGTCTCTGTTATCTGTCATTGTCTCGTCGCATTGTTGAAGTTGAAAATGCTGGAGTTGTTGAAATCGCTTTTGAAATTTGTATTGCAATAAATTAGTAAAGTCCCCCTGAATATTGGTTTTAAAACCCTATTGGTTTTTAAATCATAAAATATTGTAAATGTGTTTGAAATATCAACATCATTTTTAAATTATTGATTTAATCTCTATGTTCATCGTATATGTACTATTATTCAAATAAAAGGTAAGGAAACGTGAGTGAGGTTATACCTGGATTTGAAATTCGGCAAACTAGAAAATTTGCAGCGGCCATCAGAACTCGTGAATACGTTTTAATTTCAGATTTGAATGTTCTATGCATCAGCTCAGGCGTAATGTGTTTCTTATAATACGAAAATTTTAAATGAAAGCGATTATCAAACAAGCTGTACTTTGCCACTTAGTATCCAAATGTCGATAAAAAGTTTGGAACTTTTCGTTTTGCATACAGCTTTTATTTCCATATTTTAGGTGATTTTGGTGATTGGTTATCAGTTTTTACGTTTTATGAATGAAGTTAATTGCAATTAAGGTATTGTATGATTTTGTGTAGTTTGTTTAAGGTGTCTCTCTCTCTGAATTTATATTACATCCTTAAAATTATTATCGGTTTAACTTGAGGTTATGGGGGTTGATATATCCAAAGAAACGCATTATTTTTTAAATAAAATGTGGTGTTTAACATTGCAAGAAATGTGATTCGACTAATAGATTTGAATTTATATGATGAAATGTAACAAACCATTCACGAATTTGCAACACGAGTGTAATAAAAGTAATATATTTCCAGGGAACAAGGTTCATATAATCATCTCTAAATTTCAACAGTCTCACCGTTCTGCCAATGCTCAAATGCATACTTCATACATTCCTTGTTCTAAACTTAATTTTTTATAAGGCAGTCTCATTTTTCTATGGTATGGGTCATTGAAAAAAGTGCGAAAAAACGACGTAATTATTATTATTCTCTTGGAAATTATTAGTCTTCGAAAAATGATTTGAATTTTTTCCATTTTGATCTCACCATCACCAAAATTTTTTCGTCCTAAAATTACTCCTACATAATCCTTCTATTACCGGGATTTTATTAGGTTCTCACGAAATAAAATTCTCCAGAGTTACTGTTTCAAAAAGTATGATTTCTGCATATTTAGTATTACTTCATAATGATTCACTTCATTGATTTGACGAGGTTCCAATTGAAACCACGTAACATTCGAGGAAATCCGGTTTTACTTTTTTCTTCTGATTCATTCACTACACAATTCAGTCGTATTTTTTTATCACGTTACTAGTTATTTTTTTTCTCCCGAAACTCATCGGCTAATTGTCCAATTTTTTACAAAGTTCATACTTTTAGGTGAAGTTTTACTGCACAGTAATATCCTACCCTAAAATGTCAGTTAGAAAATGAGCAACCCTTTTTGAATAAATCTTTAGAAATGTGTCACTTTTACTTTGTTCATCTCAGAATCAATATTTTACGTATATATCTTGAGCATTTTAACTTGACTTGAATCTTAGTCGGTGTTTTTTCGTGAGCAATACATTTTTCACAAATGAAGACTTTAAAATAATTATTTGCAAGCTTACACGCTGCATTATAGTAGCGTTCAAAATTGAATACTAATTTGAATCAGAAATTGATTAAATCCTTCTCGTGTGCAGTCCTTAATAGTCCTGCAGTCTCTCATAAATTACTGTCAGACTAGATTTCACCGATAGGTAATTTCGTGATGTCATTAAGCGAGTTATTGATTTCTTTTCTATCAACCTAAGAGATGAGCCATATTATGACGGTGCCAATGTAGCTTAGGTATATGATGGAAAGATTCATTCACTTTCATCCCAGTAAAATCATTATTCTATATTGATGAATTTCTGTTTGAAACATGACAGCCTTAATTAGAGATAACCGCTTCTTAATTCACTTATTAATGAGATTTTGGCTGAGAGAGAGAATGAAATTGAGAGTCCGGGGATTTATGTGTTATTTATGTATTAATGGTACCTAACGTCAGTTTTTGCTGAATTATCATTATTTGTCGGTTAATAAAAATGAAATGAAGGAGAAGGTTTAACAATTAAAGGTTCATTAAAGGGGAATAAATCATATTTGATTCGTCGTTGCAAGGATTTACCTTTTTATTTTGAAATTGTAGAAGGATTGACGTAATTTTATTGCATTTATTAGCATTTAGTGGTCGTTTCATTGCTTCTTCCAGTCCGTATTAATATATTTGGATTATGAAGTTCATTTCAGGATCATGCGATAAGGCTCATTCAAGCAGCCCGCTCATGGTTGGGGATCATTATTACTTTTCAAGTTTTTAAATGATGATAAAGAACTCTCTTTCTGGTCTAAGCTATATTTAATTTCGGATTAGACTGATTGTTTTTTATACGAAGGAATTGACTTAATTCTGAGGAATTAATTATTATGCTAACTTTTTCCTTGCACCTTTTATCGATACGAATAATCGATAATTTTACCTTTTGACTCGTCCGTTAACTTTTTTCGATAAAATTCATTTCTAATATTCGTTGGCTTTGCTATGAATTTTATATGGAATCAATTTAGAGTCTAGAATAAGTGGCTAATATATTTTCAACGCCTCCATTACTGACTCAGTTCGCGGAAAACATTGCGTTCAAATCAGTAATCTGCTGTATTTTCTCATGCCCATGTTTAGAGAGTTTCAGTTATATATACATAAATTCCATAAAAATGTCAAAGTTTATCATTCGTTTGGGTGAATAAATGATTAAAAAATCATTCTTTGTTGAAATGTTGGAATTTGATGAATTCCATCTTTAGGACCAAGTAGAAAAAAGTATTAAAACTAAATAAGAAGTAAAATTATGATTAACTCATGTGCCTTATTCCTAGGCAATCACCCTTCTTAAAATTTTATCGATTTTTGTTATATAAGCTGCGAGATGTAGGTGTTGCACGCTCGTATGATTCTTTCTCTTTGCCCGGATTTCTTTTCTTTCGGATGAATTTCTTTATTTCGGAAACATTGGCAAAGATAGGTGATTTTTTTTAATCACCAAAACTGACGACTCACACATCGAATTTTTAATGGGCATGTAATAAAAGAGGAGAAGGTGCTCCATACTGTTTTTTACACCCGTTAATTTTAAGGTGATCTTATAAATTTCTGCTGGTTATTGCGAACGATTTCTAGCGTTCGGCGAAGCAATGACTAAGGCGAATGCGAAGCAGTACCTCTGGTGTAGTTTATTTGTGCGACGTAAAACTTTAACTTTTTAATCTCCTCTCCGATTATTCTGGAAATGTACCATTTTCCTTTGTAACCAGTGCATCTATCTGTGGAGTTATAATTCCACTGGAAGTAATCGCGAGAGACAATGATCACGCCGATATTGCGTGCCCTTGATACTGCATTGACATTTACTACAGGCGTGTTCATTAACGCTTGAATCATTATTCAAAGAGCGCAGAAACGCAACCGGGGTGCCATCTAGCAGCATTTAGTGAAGTTGTAGCTCTAGGTATCGTTAGATTTCCTTCGTCCTATTATTCGAAGTTGTGAAGAAGCAGGCAAGTACTTATGCGAGTGCCTATGCTGAAATATATTTCTGAAACATTCATCGTGCCTAAGCGGTCTGTCAAGATCTAATGTAAGTTCCTATTGAATAAACTTCACATGACTAACTGTCCTCATACCATAATCCTAAAGGCTAGTGAAGAGTCTGATCTGGAGTGGTACACTTGACGGTGAGGAAACATGGACAGTTAGACATTTACAAAGAAGGGAAAGGGAGGATCCGAGGCATTCGAGATGTGAGTGTGGAGAAAAATGGAGAAATTGAAATGGACGGAGAAGGAGGGAACCACGAAGTGCAGGACATGGTGGGTGAGGAAAGGCAGCGTCTAACTGATCTAATGAAGATTGCAGGAGGTATGGATGTAGCGAGTACTGAGCGGGGAGGGGATGTTGAAAACAGTGTTATAGGGCAGAATGTTAGGTAAACGAGGGAGAGGTAGGAAGAGAAATAAATATATACCCCAGAATATTTATTAAATACTACATGTGACCTACCTAATCGGTTGAATAGTTGATAATTATTCTCATTTCTACTTCAAATTATTCTATATATCATGCGGACTATGGTTCTTCTTATTCGCTCTATTCATTGTAATGTGAGAAGAGAGAGTGATTTTTCATGTCCGTAAAGGATTACGAGGTTCTTTTTTTGTTTTCGAGGGAGGCTTCATCCTAACGCAGGCCATTACAGTATATTCTATTTATTATTAGCTTCCGTTTGCTCTAAATAGCGACGAAATTGGCAACAGTTGTTGCTTTTACTGCGCCATCGCCATTTCACTTGCACATGTTGGCTGTAATGAATCCTTAGCGAAAAATAACTGCAATAAACACCCTCGGCTTTTATTCTGAGTATTACAAGCGGTCACCGTCTCAAATAGGTAAGACATTGCTAAATTTTATTACCACTGCATTACCTTGTGACGATTTACGATTTTTGCCTTCGTCAACTCTTAAGCGTCCTAATGACCGGAACGAATGCCAAGGTATCCTTCAAACCAGTGTGAAAACGAATGTTAGATAGGCTCCATGCAACTAACCAGGCATTCACTGCCGTACTTAATATGTTTTTTTTCCTTTTTTTAACATAAAGTGTGGAAAAATACACTGAAACTCTCTTATTAGAAAGTTTACCTTAATTAACTACCTTAATTAATTATAGTTTAACTCCCTAAATTTAGGACAAAAATAGACCATCCACACGCCGCGAGAGTTTCACCATGATCCCGAATTCCAAGCGTTCGCCGCAAGTTCTAATTATTTTCATCCCGCGAGGATATGAATCATCTCCATATTACCCACATGAAAAAATTCATGCTGGCCGAATATGTTTTTGTTTCCGCATGGCTTGGGAAATTTTTAACTGCCACTCGAAAAGAAAATGCAGGAAAGGGTGAAACATTTATGCTACGATGCGGTCAAGTACTGGTATTCTTATTCACGGGCGTTTATTCTGGTTACTGTTGAAAGTCGAGTTGGCAAAGGTATCCTTGCCACGTACTGCTATTATTGCCTGAATTGTAAAGAGTCTGATCTTGAGTGTAGCACTTTGCGGTGCGGAAACATGGAAAACTGGATACTTACGAAAAAGGGCATGAGAGGACTGGAGGCGTTCGAGATGTGGGTTCTTAAAGCGCTCTATGGTTCGGGGGAAAAACGAATTCCCATACATATCCGTTCGGCAAAGCATATCTCTTAATCCATCGCTCCTGTCGGACCTGGAAATATAGTGCGGCTCTAATATTATGTTATGCGCGTCGCTCTGAAAGATATCCATTCTCAATTGTTCAAGCAATGTAAGCCTTGCGCGCAGCCTCCGAGTCTCCAGCGGCTCCCAGCCTAATTCGCTTACCATCTGGGTAACGCTGCCTGTACGCCCGTAGCAGTTTTTGACGAACCGTTCAGTCTTCCTTTGTATTTTGTTCAGTTCGCGGATTAAGTCTTTCTGCACCGGATCCCATACGCTCGCTGCATAGTCAAGGTGCGGTCGGACGAGTACGAAATGCATGAATGGCTTTCTGGAATACCGAAGTTCTGGACATGGTGGGTGAGGAGAGGCAACTTCTAAATGAGGTATAGAGGAGAGAGAAGGTATGGATAGAGCGAGTACTGAGCGGGAAGGGGATGTCGAAAACAGTGTCAGAGGGTAGATTTTTGGGTAAACGGGGGAGAGAACGGAAGAGAAAAAGATTTTTAGAAGGAATGAAAGTGAGTCGACCTTGCTGTGAATTTAAGAGGGAGGTACAGGGAGAGAATGTAAGACGGATATTGCCAGAATGTTTTATTAAATACTACATAAGACCTGCCTAATCGGATGAATACGTTAATGAGTTGGTCTCCTCCCACTGCTCCTCCAAATTATTCTCTATACCATGCGGAATATGCTTCTTCTTATTCGCTCTTTCCATTTTAAAATGGGAAGAGGGAGTAATTTTCTTTGGCCGTAAAGTATTACCAGATTTTTTTGCTATCAAAAGAGGCATCATCCTAACGCAGGCCATAAGCGTTTATTCTATTTATTATAAGCAATCATATGCTCACAATAGCGACGAAAATAGAAAATTTTGGATTCTTAGTAGGGAGGGGATGTTGAAAACAGTTTTATATGATAAACGAGGGAAAGGGAGGAAAAGAATGAGATTTTTCAGATACGAAGATACAGAGAAGACAGAAGGTATAGATGGAGGGTATGTTAAAATACTAAGCTGGGTAGGGATGCTAAAATCTTCGTTGGAGGGAAGATTAATTGGTAAGCGGAAGAGGGAGAGAAAGAGAATAGGATTTACTGACAGAGTGATAGGATCTCACTGTGAATTAAAGACGAACGTCCATGATGGGAGAGGAGACCCCAAAATCTACCTTAACCGGTAAAATCTTATTGACCCATATATATTTTCTTGTACTAAGTAAGTGAAATGTCTTCTACCGTTGCGGGTGATTTTAGTGCGTGCTCCTGTGAGATCGATGCAAAATATTATATTATCAAACGATACGGATGGACGGGAGAGTGAAATCGGAATGGAAACTTCTAATGAGTTCCTTTAAGGTGAAACCGAGAGCGTCGGATGGATATTTTATGAAAGATATATTCAGCGTTGTTCATTCCGCGTGGTTTTTTTTGTTTCCACGAATATATCTGACTTCTTAAGAAATTGAATCTCTCATTCTTTGGACATAATATTTTTTCTTTCGATGTAAATGCGGATAAAGCATAAATCAATGGAAAAAACGTCAGCAACCGCTTCGAGATACGTCAAGAGGAAGGAAGCAAAGTCTTCCTTTCGAATTCACCTCTTCTAGCGCCTGATTACCACTTGCCTTGTATCTCGAGAGAGGCGCTGGTGCGGAGTGTGTCCTTTGTCATTGAAAGTGAAAGTGCCGCATTGAAAGCCAATGCTCATTATCGAAAACGAAAAGGATATTGTCATTTTTTAATGTATTATTTTAGCTCCTCGGAGAAATCTGGGACTTATTCGATTTAATAGCATTCTTGCCTTTTGATAGATACAGTGGTTTAGGTCCGTTTGTGTTTTTCACGCAAAAATGTTTACCTGACATCTGCATTTTATTTGAATACCTTAACCGTTCCTTAGAGTCGCCAATAAGAGACATAATATGCCTATTCCACAAAAAACACATTCTTAATCAGTCTTACGAATGTGAATCTCTACTAATGTTCTCATGAAACTCTCAAAATATGTCTTGAAATTTCCGTCTCTCAAATAAAAGTAAAAGAAACGGACCTGATCTCTCAAATTACGTTTGATTTTACTAAAATGTGAACTGAATTTTAAGTGTCACTCATTCAGTGATTAAACTCGAAGATTTTTTTGGAAAGGTGAGGGTAGTGCTCACCCCTGAATAGGCCAAAGATGTGTGAATGTCTCACAATCAGGGTAGACGAGACAGTTCCTTACACCTGGGCCACCTCGCACTTAAAGGATTTTTTTTGGGAACGTCCAAAGTCTTCATCCGGAATTTGAACCAGGTACCTCTCGAAAAGCTCAATCTTCTAGACTACCACACTCCCCAATTTAAATATATTATTTGAAAAGCCGAAAGATATTTTTTCTCTTCTGCGATTATTCGGGATCGTAAAAATGCAGCTTATGAGTTAGTAATATTGCAAATGTGCTGATTTACATAAGCTATTATGCCTATGGCATGGATGATCATGCATAAAAGTAAGATTGCCAAGTGAGTAACATGAAGGTAATTCCATTTTCAAGGGATTGTTAAACATTTTCATTTCCTCATTCAAAAATTAATTGTATCACGAAGCTCCTAAATTAAGCATTACTTAAGGTAGTTGTTTTTTTATTTTTCCTGAGCTATCCAAATAAAAGGGGTTTTCTGTTAAATCTGTGTGAAATTAATCTACTCTGCCATGTTCATGCTCACGGGACGATGGATGCAAAATTGGTGCGGTAGCGAGAACATTAAATTAGTGTGAGATATTTTTTTATTCGTGGTTGCAGTTGTTCGTTCATTATGGAGAGGCGGGGAAGCAGGGAATAAAGGAGTTGAGAGTAAGAGGAAAGAGTCGAAATTTTTCACGGCGCGCGCGGTGTTCGTGCGATGAAAAGAGTGTTTATCGTGGTGAGTAGTGGAAGATAACTTTGCAAGTGCATGCTCCTCTCGCCGTTTCGCTCGCGGCGCTTGGAATTATGGGACGACACTCACGTTCCCATCCCACTAATGGGGCGTCGTTGCTAATTATCACCCTTTTTACGAGAGATCTTCCAGAGAGGGCGCTTGAAAATTGGATTTTTAATCCCATTTTATATTTTTAAGAGGTTCTCTTGATAATCGTTTCTAAAACATTTAAAAATTATTATTTTTTTCGTCTCGCGTTTCATTTTTTGTCACTTGGGCTTTTAATTCTTCCAGCCTAAAATATGTTTAATTTTTTATCCAGATTTTAAAGGATACCCAAATCTTATAGAGATTTTTAAAGATTAAACTCTATTTCACTAAGACATTGGTATATTCAGTGTGATGCATCATAAACGTTTTGACACTCATCTATTTTGCCATTCTCGTGGTACTTTTGTGCCGAATTTTCTCTCGTATCAAATATAATTTAGCTGTTAAAATCGTGCAGAACTGATTATAGACACCTTGAGGTGGGATTCAGTGTACAATGGGAAGCTTGGTTAGTCTCTGTAATTTTTTCCTATTGATAGTTTCAATCGGATATTATCTTTTTTGAGTGAGTTTAAACTGTGAAAACCTGTCTAAATTGATTCAAAGTAAGGATAGTATGTTGAAAAGTCATTTTCGTGACCATCATTGGTATTGCTATGGAAAAAAGCGTCACTTAAAATGGATTGATCAGCAATAGCTAGGTGGGTACTAATGTTGCACTTCTTAAAGGTTTTATGGTGTTTTATAATGCAATTAATATTATCCCATAGCTGCTCATACTACTCAGATAATGTACGCATCATATTGCATCTTTGATGTGCATTGTTTTTCTTTTAACTTTTCTTGGGAAAACTTTCGTTTCTATTGATTTCATACTACCACTCTTTAAGTTCTCGTTCACGGAATATGCTTACTGCAAGAATCATTGTCTTATATTAAATTTTTTAATATTTCAATGTGGACCCATATGGTCACTTAGACATTCTTAAAAATTTCTGTATGGGTCCTGTTTGTTATCCATGTTGTGTGAACATATATTGACTTTGTCATTGCATGTGATATCTGTTTCCATTGGCGGTATATGATTGGTGGTTTTTCCATTGGTATTTGATTCTTCGAAGTTTATGCAATGGGCTAATTAGCTTGTTTCGTCTAGCACATATGCTATGTGGATTGCTGTTTTCGAAGGAAGAAGCTCCTCTATGTGATACTATTGTGGTACTAGAGATGTTTGTCGGTTTGTAGGCTGCGAATACATCGATTGCATATATGTTTCCGCCAAGCTGGTGGGATAGCAAGGAATCGAGGCGGATGGACATTCTATGTCTTACCTTTATACAATCCCCTACCGGTACTAATCATTCGGCTTGAGTTTGCTCTGGAGTGGACTACAATTTCCGTGGGTTTGTGTTACATTCTACCGTTTTGTCCTGATTTTCTGTCTCACCTGCACCTGAGACTACATTAAAATTGAAGGCGGCATTATTCAAGAGTCGAGACAAGCAACACGCCAACTTTCGGTGAATTCGGAAGTAGAACTCCGAGGATACCAAGAAATTACCCAAGGAAACCATGTCGACAAATCATTGGAATTGTTGGGTATTTTCTGATTTGTTCTAATTATATTTGTGGCAATAAGCTATCATAACGTCGTAATTAGTGTATTTTATGCATTCATATTCGTGTGCAGTGCCTCTTAGTTGCCATTCATTGTTACAATTGATCATTCACTGGTACGGTGGTTTGTTGGTTCAAGGCATTTAAGGTAACCAACGTATTAGACTTTTCTTTTTTACTCTGCTAAGTTTTTATCTGAGTTACGCATTTATGGTCATTAGGAACCCTTTGAGTAATCGCCGTGTGTAGTAGAAAAGAATATTTCAGCAAAAATTAATTAATTCCTTAATCTTACAGCTATTTGTCGTTGCCCCAAGAAATCGAAATACCTCCGCAAAGTCAGAAAAATCTTCCTTGTTATTTTCCACTTTATTATTCGCAGTGGCACGACGATTCATCCTATTACACCTATGTTATCATCACAACAATACCCTCGATGCATCGGCCGTATTGGCAAATGACGTCATTGCTTTCAGCGCCGCCATCGGTGATTTGAATTTCGAATTATAAATGTATTCTACCGATCAAGCTTAGTTTACATGTGTCGTTTTGCCAATCACCCTAGCCTGTCTTCCTTCTCAACTTGGACTTCCCACTATAATCCACAAAAAGGCCTATTGCCTTTCATATGTAAAACTCGCTGCGCTGCGCGCGCTCGTTAAGGGGCTCCGCCCCTTAAAACCCCGGTTCCGGCTTCGCCGTCTACATTTGTGGTCGTTCGAAGAATTTTATTTCGAATAATCTCACCTAAGCTAGGGGCCGGCTTCGCCGGCCAGGGGGTAGGAAAGCGCCGCACTCCTTCCTCGGAACGGCTTCGCCGTTCCTCGTCTGGGGTCGGCATAGCCGTCCAGAGGGCGAGGGCATTTCGGAACTGTTTCACCGTTATTCGTTTAAGGGGCGGCTTCGCTGCCAAGAGATGGGGGGAGCCCACAGCGGCTGCGCCGCATGAACGTCGGGGCGGCTTCGCCGCCCGGGGGTTATTGAAGCTCCCCCTCGCCTACGCCAGTTACTCCTCGGAACGGCTTCGCCATTCCTCGTTGTGGGGCGGCTTCGCCGCCTTGGGGTTGAGGAGCCCCCCCGCGGCTGCTCCGCTCATTCCTCATAAATGGTCTTATCCACCGAGAGGGGTGCCCAGGGGGATTCGGGGGTTTTAATGTGTTATGCATGCGGTCACCAATCGTCCACAGTGATAACGTAGCGATGATTGTAAAGGGTAGTGCAATGCGGAATAATAGTAGCGACAAGAACCCATAAAAAAGACTTCATTGCATGTTTTTCATTTTTTTGCGGGAGGTTCCCACCGGAATACCGGGGGTTTTTACTTGTGTCAAACCAGTGGTCACAAATCGTTCTCATAAATTCTGTGACGACAAGTCCTAGGGGTCCGGAACAGTGGTCTGACGATTCTTTTACCTGAAGAGGCGATTTATTAGAAATTTTTTGGGAGGTTTTACGGGGTTACCGAGGTTTTAATAAGTGGTTGGGGCATCGGTTAAATTGTGACGAAAACTACTCGGGAAGGCGACTTTAAATTTTTTTTCGGCGATGTTCAAGTAGGTTTCATAAGTTTTCTGGTATTTTTCCCGTATGGTTTACGGTGGCTCGCCATCACCAAATATTCCGGATCAAGATCTCAGAGGGGACGGGTAGTGCGGCGTAATGCTCGCGAGAAGTTCTCAAATAGTAGACTTAATGGCATTTCAGGGATGGGACTTCAGGGGGATACCGGGGGTTTATATGTGTGTACTCCTGGCGCTCACCATTCGTTCACATAAACTCCGTGGGGATGAGTCGTTGGGGTAAGAACCAGCGGTGGAATAGTCACGAAAATTACCCAAAAAGTACTTCGCCGTTCATCGTCTGGCGTCTGCATAGCCGCCCAGAGGGCAAGGGCATTTCGGAACTGTTTCACCGTTATTCGATTAAGGGGCAGCTTCACCGCCAAAGGGCGGAGGGAGCCCACAGCGGCTGCGCCGTTTCAAACATCGGGGCGGCTTCGCCGCCCGGGGGTTACTGAAGCTCCCCCTCGCCTACGCCAGTTACTCCTCGGAACGGTTTCGCCGCCTTGGGGATGAAGAGCCCCCCGCGGCTGCTCCGCTTAGTCCTCATAAATGGTCTTATCCACCGAGAGGGGTGCCCCGGGGGATTCGGGGTTTTAATGTGTTATGCATGCGGTCACCAATCCTCCACAGTGATTATGTAGCGATGATTGTAAAGGGTAGAGAAATGCGGCGTAATAGTGGTGACAAGTACCCATAAATGAAGACTTAATGGCAACTTTTTCATTTTTTTGCGGGGGGTTCCAACGGAATACCGGGGGTTTTATACTAGTGTTAAACCAATGGTCACAAATCGTTCTCATAAATTCTGTGCCGATAAGTCCTAGGGGTCTAAAATAGAGGCGGAATTCTGACGATTCTTTTACCTGGAGAGGGGATTAAAAAAAAATATTTTGGGAGGTTTCACGGGGTTATCGGGGGTTTTAATAAGTAGTAGTGGCACCGGCTAAAATGGGACGAAAACTATTCGGAATGGCGACTTTAAAAATTTAATTTTTTTCGGCGAGGTTCCAGGAGGTGATCGGGGGTTTTCTGGTATTTTTTCCCGTATGGTTTACGGTGGCCCGCCTTCACCAAACATTCTTGAGCTAGAGCTCAGAGGGGACGGGTAGTGCGGCGTAATCTTTGCAAAAAGTTCCCAAATAGGAGATTTAATGGCACATTTTACATTTGGGGGGATTTTAGGGGGATACCGGGGGTTTATATGAGTGTACTCCTGGCGATCATCATTCGTTCACATAAATTCCGTAGGGATTAGTCGTTGGGGTAAGAACCAGCGGTGGAATAGTCACGGAAAGTACCCAAAAAGTAGACTTATATGAAAAATTTTATTTTTTGGGGGGTGTATGTGGGTTTACCGGGGGTTTATAGGTTTGTAAAGCCAGGGGTCATCAATCGTCTACATCAATTCCGTAGCGATGAGTGGTAAGGCTTGGAAATGCGGCGGAATTCTGACGAAAAGTACCCGAAAAGGCTACTTATATGCAAATTTTAATTTTTTAGGGGTTTTCAGGGGGTTTAAAGATGACAAAATTATATGGTCACATTCATTTACTATCATATCTAAGAGAAGTTGCCCCTATGACATCCATATTTCGAGAGTAATACAATAAAAAGTAAATCTCTCCCCGGAAAAAATTAGTAGTGCCCGCCATTTCTATCTTTTCGCGGTTATATTAATTAAATCATTTATTAAATTTTTATTCTTTCTAAAAGATAATGCATAGGTGTATGTAACTATTAAGTTTCAAAGAAATCGGAGAGGTAAAAGTTGACAAATCCTGTGTTCATCTTTTGGAAATCGTAATTTTTGGTGATTTTCGGAATATTTTAATCTTTTTCTGAGTAACCAAGAACGACGAAAGAAAATTGTTACCTATATTTCGTAGAGGGTGTAATGAACATATATAATAATCATTTTCGTTGCCCAACTCACAAAATAAGGCCGACGGCAGTGGAAAGTATGAAATATTTTCCGAGAAATCAATTTTTGGACGCCATTTTGAAAGCGTTTAACTTGGAAATTTACTTAAAAAATTACATTAGTAGGAGCTAACATTTATTGGCTTTCATAATATGCACCAATGGTTCGTGTGAGAGAAATGTATCGCCTGTATAACGATAAATAGTAAACGGACTCCCGGGAAAAAATGGGAAATGTCCGCCATTTTTAATTTTCTGCTGGTTTATCGATGGCAAAATTGTAAAAATGCTTAAATTTTCTAAAACAAAATGAATATTTTTATGCATATACTAAGTCTAAACGAAATCGGTAGTGTAAAACTGGACGAAATGTTGTGTTAATCTTTTGGAAATTGTACTTTTTGGCGATTTTCGGCATATTTTAATTTTTTCCTCGGCAGTCAATTGTGACAAAAAACATTGTTGCCTAAGTTAAATGGAGAATCAAGTGAGCATATATAATAATCATTTTTGTTATCATACACTTGAAATTAAGTCGAGGGGAGCAGAAGGGATGAAATTATTTTCGAAAACCCAATTTTTGGGCGCCATTTTGGCTGCAAATTTCTTGAATTGAAACAAACAGCATTACATATTTACGTGCCCACGTTCATCAGCTTTCGAAAAAAACCTTAGCGACCCGTGTGTCACGCATAATTAGCGCGCAGTAAAATAAAAACCGAAAGATGGTCCCCGAAAAAAGCCCGATTTCGGCCATTTTGTCGTCCTAGTGACGTCACGTGGCGGAAACTTCCGGTTTTCGGATTTTTCCTCCGGATCATTTCCGATTTCCCGCACGCGTGCCAAATTTCAGCTCTCCAGCACTTCTAGAAGTGGTCGGGAATTTGTATCCATCAGTCAGTCAGTCACCACAAGGGCTGTATATAGATAGGATATCCCAATTCTGCTCCTTCCACTCCCTCACTTACCCAAACTTTTTCGCTCTATCTTTGCTGTCAGTATACCCTCCCCGTCGCCTTCCACCAAGCCTTCCATCTCTTTCGTATCTCATCTAGAAGCTGCATCTCTTCACCCACCATCTCCAGCACTTCGTTGTTCGTCTTCCTTTCCATCCGCTCCTCCTTTAATTCAAGACTAAGTTGACAATGTATTCCTCTAGAAATATTCCCATGCGTGACGAGGGATTGGATGGGAGATGGGAATTTCTGCTCATAATATCGCCCAATAAAGACGCACTATTATTATCTCCACTTTTCTCAACATCCCACTTCATAAACGCCTCCAGTCTTTTCTCGTCCTTCAAAAGGAGTGTCCACTTTTCCGCTCTGCTAAGCGCTGCGAAAACTTCAAGGTAATAGTACAAATCGGTAGCCAGTAATGCTTAAAAAAGCAATGTAAAGAGTTGTTTTAGGCTTAATCTGATGGAATTTAAACGTATTAGTAAATATAAAAAAACTACTACCCACTGTACCTCCTTCTGTGTAAAATTAAGATAACCCTAATTCCACCAAAACACCCTTGATTTCATTTCCGATTGATAATATTCATGTTGAACTTAGGATATCATGGATGACTTCATAAATTCAATTAAACCATTTCTTTATGCAATATATTCCAATTTGATCTCTATCAAAATCCCGATAGGGCTCACTCTATTTCCTTCTACACAGTTAAATGCTCTTATCTTCCATCCTCTCCCTTGATTACCCAATATTCTTTCTCCCAGCACAAGTTTCAACATCCCATCCCCGCTCGGTACCCTCTCCATCTAAACTTCAGGCCTCCTGCGACATGTTCCTAAAATTCCATACCCCTAGGTCTCCTTTGAAGTGGGTTTTTAATCTGTGGGATACGTGGGATAAGTTAAACAAAGTAAACGATCTCCATATTTTCTTCGTCCAAACATGCAATGGATCGGCAAGTGTCCCTTTATGCGAGCGTGTCACGCGACGACTTTGGCTCCATGGAATAGACGCATACGAGATTGAATCACGTGCACATAGGAAGCATATCCTTTTTGTAGTTTGAAGAAGAAAAAATTTTATTCGAATGTCCATGGCCCTTGTATAAGGATCGTGGACGACAACACCACTTATAAAACGACAACACCAAGAAAATTTTCCCATCAATATAGTCTACGAAGAAACACAAAAAACTTTCGTTTGCGAGAAAAAGAAAGTTGGCAATCAGAAACAATGGATTACTTATTTAAATACAATTGAGTTTGAAGGCATACGTGTTTTGCTTAGAAGATAGGGGAGCTCATTGCAAGAGCAATACAGGCAAACTTAGTGTATGTGTCGTTTTTGGCGGGGTTGATTCAGAAATAAAGTCTCGCTAAATGAAGTTAGGTTTTTCGAAAACTCTAACCATCGTATTTAGTCTTTAGAACAATTTCATTAAAACTTTATTTCTTACCATTCTACGAGCTAGTTTTTTGGGGCTAGCTTATGTCACTGATCACTTCTATTTCACGAATGAAGCGGTTTCCGAAATTCGAATGTCTCCAACAGTAGTCTGCAAATTACTTCCAGGGTAATTGGCAGGGATAGTTCAAGTGTTTATTTCTATATTGCATTGTAGCAATCAGAACTATTGTTGTGATAAAAATTGCAGTGCCTCGCTGCAATTTTTTAATCACTCGCTGCAATGCATTATTTAACATCTCTTCTCCGTGCAACTTGCGCATGCCAGTAATATATTGCGAGCTACGTAGAATCTTTTTTTATAGAATGGTTTATTAACCATAGAATTTCGTATGAATGAAACTTGATGCATGAATATCTATGATTCTGGACGTATTTTGAACTTTCATCCAACGCGGCTGCCACATGAAAAGGACTACACCATAATCCCTCTTTTTCATACCCCTTACATTTCCTGCCACTTGATTTACTCGGTGAGCTAAGATGAGAGACACAATTGATGGGATGTTAAAGTAAGCTTAAAAGATCTTGAAAATGGGAAAGGCAGGCTATTTGTGGATAGGAAAGCAGTAAAATATAACTGGCTGCAGTATGAAATATCCTCGATAGTGCCACTGCAAACACTAGATGAGTGAGTGATGGCAATAATCCCCATGACTCAATCCTTTCCAGTTTCGGATTTTTGGCTTTCAGAGTCTTTCAGACTGAACCTATCGAACAATGTAAAATATAGGTCAAAAATGCTTTACTCTTCCATGGGGTGAATAATATTCAACGAGTTTTTGTTCCAACTTTAGAAAATTTTCGATTCGCGTATTTATAGTACTTTTTAAAACGTTATGATGAGTTCCTTTTCCTACTAGCGTCCAATGTTGGGAAAAATGAACTAGGATTCCCTTGGATTATCGTTATCAAAGGTGATACCGTTCAAGGCTGGTTTTCATGAAATATGGCAACCTTATTTAAACTTATTCAACCTAATGGCAGCCTCTCATCGAATCTTGATATTATTTTATGTTCTGAAATCATTTTAAAGGTCGAACAAATATACATCTGTTAGCGCGTGGTTTCTATTGGGTTGGCACTCCAGAGGAATTATTGAAATCAACTCATTTAGTGAAGGTATTTATTATCAATCACACACCGTGCGTCGCACACATGGCCTGCGGCCTTTACACATGAGTACTTTCCGCCGACTGCCCGCTGCCTTTTCCACACGTGGCCTGCGGCTTCCCGGAAGGTGCTGATGGCAGCATCACTCCCACGCACTCTCTATGCATGGGGATCAGAATAGCATTACCATCCGGTTTCACATCTCTGCGAACTCAAGATGTTCCGCTTACAACTATACCCCCTCCAAAGTGAATTGTTGAATATCCTAAAAACATAACAATTCAATACTAGAATACATGTAAACCATTAAAATCACAATAAAACAAAGAAAGATGAAAAGTTACCCAATGATAGATGAAAGAAAGGAAAAAAACTTAAAGCACTTAACAGAAAACCGTACAAGTTGAAATATATGAATCAATTCAAGTGGATCAATAGGTCCAGAGTTCAATCTTCGGCCGTGGCCTACACTTTCCTAGAATCACAAATTCCCACCTTCCCAAGCACTCGTCATCTTTGCACAGGAATCCCTTGGATTTTTAAAAAACCCTCTTGGCAATACACCGCCCACGACCCCGCCCCACACTACTGATGCACTTCACACATTACACATTATCACTGTTAAGCTATACCCTTCATTTTTACAACCTTAAATCTAACATTGCATACCCATTATCTAGGGGTCCCCGCCCCCCATCACGTATCCTCCCCTTAGCTCTGTCAAACAATTGACCTATTAATTTATACTCATTATTCATTCCTTCAAATAAAAATTAATTACCACCATCCAATCGTGTTCTATTAACCCCACATCTTGTCCACGATCAAATACCAAACTGTTTTTTTTTAATGGCACCAATTCTTGAGCCATTTCAAGTCCCGCTATCCCAGCGGCGACTAAAATGGCGAATACCAAGGTCATAGTTCTTGTTCGTCTTCCTCTAAAACCGTGGACAAGGGTCCTTGTGATCGGAGCGAATAGGAGTGTGAGGGCGCTGGAGAAGGGGACAGGGGAGGGGCTGCGATTCTCTCAGCTGTTCGCTGTCGGCTGCGGAGGGGGTAAGGGGACCGCCTTGGGAGGAGAGGGGAAGGCGGTGGAGGGGAGGCTGCTTCGTTCCGCTGGGAGGAGCTCTCCTCTTGGATGGGAGGGGGGGGAACCACTCCTTTACCCTTCACTGGCGCCTCGCCGTCTGGAGGGGATGTGGGAGGGGAGTCAAACCCTTCCCCGCTATCCGTTCCCAGCTGGCTGGCCTGTGGAAGGTCGGCGTATCCCCGCGGCTCCACAGATTCGAACTCTATGTCACTGCAAGAGGGTAGAATTGGGGTTTGGGGAGGAAGGGGTGGATTCTTCCGGGGTCTTCCTCGGGGGCGAGCACGTCTCCTTCCTAGATCTGGGGGTGGAATGGAACCTGAATAAGGTTTCACACGATTCACATGCACCACAATTTTTCGAAATGGAAGCTCCAACTCTAAATTGCAATCGGACAAAACTCTTATCACTCGATACGGCCCTTCCCAGGGGCAATGAAACTTTTTCACTTGCCCTGGCTTCAAACACGGGTCGCGTAAATATACGTAGTCGCCCACCTCGTATCTGCGTTGTTTTCCCTTTGTTTTTACCCCCTCTGCTTGCCTCTTTTGTGCCCTCCGATTGTTTTCCTTGCAAACTTCCCACAACTTTGTTAGTCTCGCACACAATTCTCCCACAGCCGGGTGCTTGGACGGGACATCGTTCGCCGCCATGACTTCAAAGGGGGAGGCCATCGGAAATCCGAATATCACTTCGTGGGGGGAGTACTCTGTACTACGGTGTTTTTTAATATTATACACAGAGACTGCATAGTTTAATAAAGAATCCCAATTGTTGTTATTGTAATTCACGTAATGGCTCAGTATTTGGGCGATCGTGCGATGCACTCGCTCAACCCTCCCGTTCGCCTCCGGGTGATACGATGACGTGCGTAATCGTTTCACTTCGAGCAGTCTACACATCTCGCGGAACAACTCCGATTCAAAATTGGTTCCCTGATCGGTGAGGATCGTCTTTGGGACTCCGAATCGCAAAATCCAATTTCTAACAAGCGCCGCAGCCACCGTCTCCGCAGTTTGGTCGGCCATGGCCGTCATGACTACATACCGTGAAAATTGATCCACAATTGTCAATATGAACCGGTTTCCTTTATCTGTTCGCGGCAAAGGGCCTACAATATCTAGCGCTAAGAACTCAAACGGCCGCGAGGCATAAGGCACTTCCTGCAAGGGGGCCTTAGAGCCTCCATACGGGCTTCTTCGATTGCACGCAATGCAGTGCTTGACGTGCTCCCTCCCGGCTCTTTCGATACCTGGCCACCAATATTGCGATATTAGTCGAGTCACCGTTGCTTCCCTACCTAAATGTCCCGCCATTATATGATCATGGCATTGCTTAAGTATTTCCTCCCTACAGCTTCTCGGCACCACAGTCCTATTCCCCCGTTTCGTTTTCCTAAACAACACGTTGTCGATTACCGCGAAATTTTTGTCTTCCCTCCACCCTCGGCACTCCTCATCACTCCCTTGCGCATCCGCGAAGTCTATCGCTCCCTCAGCGACCACGCCCCTCACCTTCCGGCTGAGCGTGTCGGCATTTAAATGCGCCTTCCCGGGCTTGTGCGCTACTTCGTAGTCGTACTCGCTTAACTTAAGTGTCCAACGCATTAGCCTGCTGCTTGGATCCTTGAGACCAAACAACCACTTAAAAGCAGCATGGTCAGTTACGATCAAGAATTTACGGCCGAACACGTAACACTTAAACTGTCGCACTGCCCACACGACAGCGAGGAGTTCCTTCTCTGTTGTAGTATAGTTTATTTCGGGGTTTTTCATTTGCCGAGACGCGTATGCCACGGGATGTTCCTCCCCATCGATCACCTGCGATAACACGGCTCCTATTGCGAAATTACTCGCGTCCGTAGAGATGATGAAAGGTCGGTTGAAGTCGGGGTAAATTAATACCGGACTACTCGTCAACGATTCCTTTAAACTCTCCACAGCCTCGTCACACTCAGGCGTCCAATTAAAAGTAGTCCCTTTCCGCAGCAACGCCGTCAGTGGTCGCGCGAGGACGGCGTAGTTATCCACGAACCGGCGGTAATAGTTCGTAAGTCCTAAAAATGACTGAATTTCCTTTGCCGTTCTCGGGGTTGGGTAATCGCGCACCGCAGCAACTTTTTCTGGGTCGGGCCTGATCCCGTTGGCGCTGATAACATGGCCAAGGTACTTTACTTGTGGGAGGGCAAAGTGGCACTTAGTCAATTTCAACGACAGGCCGGCCGCTTCCAACTTCTCGAATACCTTGCTTAGCCGTGAGGCGTGCGTGTCAATCGAATCGCTAAACACGATGACGTCGTCTAGATAAACTAAACATTCCGACGGCGTCATCCCCCGTAGCACTCCATCCATCATCCGTTGGAATGTCGCGGGCGCGTTTCTAAGTCCAAATGGCATGCGGACGTATTCGTAATGGCCGCTGTTTACGATAAAGGCGGCCTTCTCACGCGAGTCCGCGGCCATCGGAATCTGGTGATATCCGCTAGTGAGGTCGAGGGTCGTGAAGTACTTACATCCGCCTAAATATTCCAAAGTCTCTGTGATATTGGGAAGGGGGTAAACATCTGCTTTAGTGATAGCATTAAGGGCCCTAAAGTCTATGCAGAATCGATAGTTTGGCTTGCCATCCAGTGACTTTTTCGGAACCACCACCACCGGAAACGCCCACGGGCTATTGCTAGGCTGGATGACCCCCCCGTCTAATTGCTCTTTCACGAAATTCTCTATCAGGGGCTTCAGGTGGTGCGGGGTCCTATAGGGTTTTTTATAAATCGGGCGGGCATCACCCGTCGGAATTTCGTGCTCCACTAGATGAGTGGCAGGGGGCCCGCCCGTTTGCGTAAACAAATTCTGAAATTTCTCAATCACTGGGGCTAATACTTCTCGTTCCTCCCCTTTCAAGTGCCCCAACTTATCCCGAATGTCCCTTCCGAATTCCTTCACTTCCATTACACACCTGGCCACCCAGCACTCCTCCTCCTCCAGGGCAGATTCCACCAGGCACTCCTGACCCGGCCGCCAAACTTCGGTGTCCAAGAAAATAGGCAGGAGTCGCACGCTCCTACCCGGAACGATTTCAGCGCGCAGGAGTCGAACCGGTACGTCAACTGCTCCATGGCGATGGTACGTCCTCGTGGCATATCCTCGTGGTATCTTTTCGCCCCCTCTCCTCGCCGCGTCGGGGCGGAAAGGGAGATCATGGTCGGTCGCCGCCGCTAGCGCCGGGTCCACTACCGGTGACAGCGGGCTCCTCGTCGCCGCAAGAGCGGCCCCATCAGCCGCGGGCGATGACGGCCCGTCGGTCGGTCTCCTCCTTCCCCCTCTCTTCTTGCGCTGGGGCGAAACCACGCCCACTTTTCCTTCCATCCCGTCGGACGGGGCCCGCTGATAACAACCCACCGCGCCCATCGCCGCCTCCCTCCTAGTCGACGCACTCTCTCGCGCGTCGGCCAAATGAACTATTTTTCCATTCAATACCAACACTCCCCGAGTGAGATCAATCACTGCGCCGTTTTCTCTTAAAAAGTCCATCCCCCACAGTCCAGCATAGTCGCCCAGCGAGTCCACCACTTGCGCACGCAGCATCAGTGACATGCCGCCAACTCTCAAAGGGGCCACCACTTCGCCGTAATTTCGCATGTGCCCCCCCGAAATCCCTCGTATCCTAAAGGGTGAGAAAGTGGGGGTCAACTTGCCACTGCACTGTCTAGTCATTAGGGAAACTTGGGCTCCTGTGTCCACTAACACGGGCCACACCCGTCCGTCCTTCTCCACTCGCACTACCAGTCCATTTGCCTCGCGGAGCGAGCAAACAGGTGTGATCGCCACCTCCTGGGGGGACCGCGTTTGGCGATTAACTCGGCCCCACCCTAGTTTAAATCCGGCTTTCTGTCGCTCGACGGCCGCGGAGTACTCTTGCAGTCCCTCGCAAAATGCCCCTGGCGGCCGCAGGCGAAGCAGGGCCCTCGGGGGCGGCTCGGACATAAGCGTGCGAAATGACCCTCCTTCCCGCACGAAAAACACGCCTTTGCCGTCGATGCAAAGACTTCCCTCTCCTCAACTGGCCTCTTTGCACGCCGTTCCACCTCCACGATGCGCGTGGCGTTCTCAATGGCGTCATCAAACGTCGCTGGCATCCTCAGTCGCGTTTGTCTACCCACCTCGCCAGAGAGACCGTTTAAGAAGGCATCCAATGCCCTCTGGCCGGCCTCTTCCCGGATGGCAGCCACCCTCTCCTCAGTGCCTTCGACAGAATAGGTCCGTACATTCGTTTCACGAACCCGATCCGCGAATTCCTGTATGGTCTCCCCCGTCTTCATCCGCAGGGTGGACAGCAACTCCCGGTAGTACCGCCGGCTTTTGCTTGACCTGTATCTCTCCTTCAGCAGTTCGGTAATCTCCGGATAAGTCAATGCCTGTCTGCCCTCAGCCTTGGCTCGGCAATACGTGTCCGCGGCCCCCTTTAGTCGCAGCCTAATCGCATGCTGTTTCTCCTCCTCCGTCCACTTACTCAGCAAGGCAGCCCTGTCGAACCGTTCGATAAAGGCATCCACATCCTCCGCTGGTCCGCCGCAGAAATTCTCAACCGAGGCTAAGAGGGCGAAATTCGGTTGTCTATCCGCGTAGTTCTCAGCGGTCGGGGCGAGGGGGTGCAAGGGTCTCCCTTCGGCTCCCTCCCAAGGGTCGGCCTCCCGAGCCCTCATTCTCGCGTTCTCCTCCTGCAAGTCCTTTAACTGCGCAGTCAACGTGTCTAACGCGCGTTGGATATCCATTTCTTGGCCCGATATGCTAACTCTGCCCGTCATCCTCACTTGCCTTCACTATAGACTTGATTCCTCTTTTTGTTGGAGGCCAACGTCGCACTCTGACACCAGTTGTTAGCGCGTGGTTTCTATTGGGTTGGCACTCCAGAGGAATTATTGAAATCAACTCATTTAGTGAAGGTATTTATTATCAATCACACACCGTGCGTCGCACACATGGCCTGCGGCCTTTACACATGAGTACTTTCCGCCGACTGCCCGCTGCCTTTTCCACACGTGGCCTGCGGCTTCCCGGAAGGTGCTGATGGCAGCATCACTCCCACGCACTCTCTATGCATGGGGATCAGAATAGCATTACCATCCGGTTTCACATCTCTGCGAACTCAAGATGTTCCGCTTACACATCGAAGCTTTTTCCGGTCAAAGTTCTTTCTTCCCTTTATTGCATGAATTTCTAAATACTTGCCAACAATTTTTTTATTTATAAAATGTATTCATTAACGCTCCAGTTACTGCATTTAAATAACTTTTTCTGCTTTTTTTCATTTTTAAGAAAAGGTTTAATATTTATCTCATAAGATACATATTAAACAGACGGCATGTCATAGACAACTTTTACATTGAATGGATATCACATATGAGGCAGTGGGAAGCCAAGGGGTACAAGTGATTTTTTTCTCAACAGAGTTAGCTACAGTTAATTGTTAGAAAGAAATGCAATAAAACTTGGTTGCCATGGGACACGAGTGAGTCTCTGTTCTATACTGACATCGAGTGTAAAATCAAATGCACTGCTAAGTATCTAATTGATCTCGTTTGTTTTCTCTACCTAATTTCTGTAGCTAACTCTGTTTAGAAAAAATAAATCACTTGTACTCCTTGGCTTCTCACCCACTCATATGATACACGTACTCATTGGATACTTCTCGTTGGCACCCGTACTAATTATATACGTAGATATCACTCAGGTTAATCCTCTCACTCGCTTCTCATGCAGGGAGCTGACTTCCTTCAACATAGTGATAAGACGCTGCCCGTATTTGGCACCTACTGACTGCTTCGAGCACCACGTAGTATCTTATAAAGAATGGGTGTATCAAATCTTACATACCATGCATCAGAAAGAAAGAGTTGTGCCCTTCAGAGATAACCGCCAATGAGTGTAATGTATCACATACAGGTATAATACAAAATGCAGTGGAGAATTAAGTGCTAGAGTGTATTCTTTCGGGTATGTTGATACGTCTTAGTCAAAGATGCGGACTACATTCAGTTCTTTCGAGAATGAGCAAAGGTATTATTATTTACGCCATTTCTTAATAATTTCTCCAGGCCTAGCCACTTTGGTGGATTATTTGCGAATGCAGTTTTGCCCCTTATTCTGCTGGCAAGACTTTCCATCCCTTGGAATTGATCATCATATTTTTTTGTATTTCCATCTTTCCCCCGTTAGTTTCTGTTACCTTTATTTCGTCTCTTCACTTTACTTCTCCTATTCTAGCTTCAAAGGTTTTGAATATTTTATTTCATACTGCCTCCTTTGAATCTATGTTTCATTTTCGATTCTTCAACGGAGGGTTCTCTTTCAAAGTTTGTTTCCATAAGATTGATCATTAATATTTTTGCAGTGAACTATTTGTGTCCCAGTCCATTTTCGGGCACATCTACGTTTTGAAAGGAAAGGTGGATGCACTTTTCCACAATATATCGCCTCCACAATACATCGCCTGAATCAGTTGAGCATATACGTTTTATCTTTTGTGTTCAGATAGATCAGTAAAATATTTAAAGGACACAGACGGACATAATGAGGTTACCCTCTTTCGATTAATATTTTCATGTTTGAAAATTAATGTTCACCGCCTTGTTAAGTTGACGAAGACCTCAAGAAAGGAGGCAACCATGAGATTTTTTCTCGGCTCACGACAAGAAATCTCGTTTTTAGGAAGTTTTCCTCGCCTGGCTGTGACAGAATAATGTTTTCATCGTCGCTTTTCTTGACGTTATCACTCGGAAAAATCCCGGTGCCCCGCAGCCTGACTTTGCTCCGGAGGAAAATGAGGCCCAAACTCGAGTCACTTTTCGTTCACCTTCCACTCAGAAGTGGAGTAGACGTAAGAGTCACGAACCGCAAGATGTCCTCAGCGGAGAAAATAAAACGTCACTCCGCGTGAAGTCGGATTCCGAGAGTTTTTACGAGATCATGGAAATATCTTCGCAGTTATAACGAAAATGCGATTTCCATGACATTCCACCGGAAGTAGTATCATCGTTGTTCATGTTCGAATGAAAAAAATTTCAGGTTGTAGGATAAAAGGATAATGGTGATATTATCAGGGATTAATGTGCAATAGCCTTATTTCCTAATCTATGTAGTAGTTTAATAGAACACTAATTGTTCACCCCACCTCCTAACGGTCATCATTTTCATTCTGCCCCACCCTGGTTAAAAAAATAACTTTCTCTCCCCCTGCACCTTACATTCACCTATAATGCCAGCAGTGTCCACCGTTTACCATTACTCTACATTTCATTGATTTGAAAACTGACCCTCGGCTGTATTTAGAAGGATATCTTTGATCTCGAATCCGGTCCACTTACCACGTCCAGAAAACCATCGCTCGAGCCCAAAGTTTCCATCAAAGTTGAATGAGTACTTGTGAATGGTTTATGTTTGATGGACTAAGGATGGTCACTGCTGTAGATCTTCTCATTCTAGCAAGCCTACATAGTAATTTGCCTCGTATACCTGTCACGTGATCCCTCACTTCACGGCCTTTGGAGACCGTTTTTGTTTTTCACTTTAGCCTACTTTTATTTTTCTTCAACAGTTAAAGAGCACACTGCCATTGATTGCAATGCTATTTTATAGTAGGATTAGCATAAAATAAGAAGTACCTAAATGGTCATGCTTCTGAGGAGTCCCAGCTATTTATGATCGGCAGAACTTCAATAAATCACGTGTATTATTTAAGTTTAACGTATCACAGTGATTAAATCCAATGTAAATATTAAATCCACTTCAAGATGGCTCTCTCCTTAACAATCCATTATTTATCTTTTATCACCATAGCATCGTCTCAAACAAAGAAATAAAAGAAATCAAAATAAATACAAACAAGCTCACAAATAAACAAAACAAACAACAAATGAACTTAAAAACAGAAAATAAACTAAAGATATACAAAAGTGATATTGGTCATAAAGACAAATGCATCAAGTTTTATGTCAGCGAGCGTGAAGCGTGGAATAACCCCAAGTGAGGAGAGTCATTTTCTTATATAGTTCTGAAGAAACTCAAGAATATATTTCCAGAAATTTTCTGGGGCTCTCTCGATCTTTCTGCCGTCACTAGTCGTTATCACGTGGTTGTGATGGAGACTCACAATCAGTAAAGGTTTTCTTCAAAGTTCAAGGTTGATAATTTAATCTCTACGTCTTCGAAGATTCCGCTTTCATCAGTCAGGAAAGTTAGAGACCGATCCCATTCTGGCTGCCCGAAAATTTCAATCTTGTGTACCCGTGGGGTTTTCGTCGGGAATTCCTCGGTGATTAAAAGGTGGAACGTCTGTGGTGGCGATGTTTAATTTTCCGGAGATATTTCGACACTTTCCCCATCACGCTGCTTTCTCCTCCATCCATAATTTCCCTTCTCTCCCACACACCCCTGTCTCTTTTGCAAGTCCTTTCCCAAAACAGAATCCGCGCGTGTCTCTGTGACTCTTGATGAGCTCTGTAATCGATTTTGATTTGTGACGATGCGTGAAGGTTTGGCTCTCGCGGGAAGGATAAATACGCAAGTTGCGGTTTCCCGCATTTCGCATTCCGCTCGGGTGTCGCGCGCTCCTCTGGTGGTAGTTTGCTGAAATCACTTGCATTTCACGGGAGTTGCAATTTCCCGCGTGACATTCAGGTGACGTGTTGCGTTGCCTCATACCTCATTATCCCAGTTTCCGTATTTTGGAGAACTGGACTGATCCGTGAATTGCTGACGATGGATCTTCTGCTGCCGTTGTCAAGGCGTCGAAACGATCGGGCGAGAGTGAATGATGTTTCGTTTATGTTTTAATTGGTGGTATCAGACAGCGTAACACCTGTTACATGTTATTACGGAGAGGAAATTAGTTGGACAAAATGGGGCCGGCCTGAGAAATATTCTTTCCCTTGCCGCCAGTGGCGAAAACGACTGATTAAAATGCAATCGTGCAATGCAGATCAGTTCTGAGTGCCGTAATGAGGGCAGCAAATATGTTGTTCGCATGCGGATTCATCGAATGTACGTACATTAACCTTGTGCCTATTTTATAATTTATACAATGATTCTTTTGTTATTGCTAATACATGAATTTCCCTAGCATTTTCTCATGCGTTGATGAAACATTTCGTTTTCTCCAACCATCCTCATGGGTCGCTAATAAGATAGGAAATGTAGTGCATTATTGATGCTATTGTTA
The DNA here is from genome assembly GCF_921293095.1 of Ischnura elegans. Classification (NCBI taxonomy): domain Eukaryota; kingdom Metazoa; phylum Arthropoda; class Insecta; order Odonata; family Coenagrionidae; genus Ischnura; species Ischnura elegans. Next base: position 12,495,471 of record NC_060248.1, on the reverse strand, counting down.
AAAATATTTAATACAGATAAAACTTATGGTTTTCAAATGCCAGATTTTACTATTACAGTGCTTCTGCTATTCCATTTTAAATTAAACATAGTTTTGACAGTGTTTTTACGGCGTACGCTGTAAACTCGAAATGAAGTCGGACTCCACGGTTCATTGGCTAAATTCTTTTAGGAATAGCCTTACTTTACGCTCTTGCTGATTGATTAATACTATAATATATTTTCACTTTGATTAATAGAAACATGATAAGAACTAGTAATTTTTTTACATCCAAAATGCAGCTCCCATTCCATGTTATTCAGCTACTTTAAATCCCTTTTTCTGTTGTTTCCTTGAAATTTTTGGCCTTGGTACTTATTTCCGAGACAATTTATAAATTTTCACATTATTCACTCATTATTTCTGATAATGGCTCTCTTTTTCCTCATGTATATGCCTATCTGTATATTTATGAACGTGAATTTTCGATTTGGAGAGCACTTAAAAATTTATGCGGTATATCTAGCATACGATTCAATAATAACGCTGACCCTTACGCACCAAATGACCAAAACGATGATGAATCATATCGAATTCTTTGAGGAAAATGCCCTGATTTTAAGCCCAGATAAACCTGCTTGCGTGCTTAAATCATACAAGCAGGTATATCAAACCTATTTATTGAATATGGATAACAGCAATACCACTAAAAAAATTTGTTTTTCGCACTATATTTAACTATCGCTAAAATTTAAATATCGCTTTCTTTTCCATAAATCATTATATTATAATCTAATAATTTTGATATAAAATTGTTGCATATTTCGTTTTATGAATAATTGTCAGGTTTCTGGTGGTGAAACAAAATAAACGTTTTAAAGTGTATATGTGTAAACAACTCTTTTTTGTAAACAGAAATACCTTAGGTCTTAAATTTCAGTTGGAACGCGGCATGTTCTACATTACGTCTTCAATGAATTGCATATATGCAAGGGCAGACATGTCTGTAGTGATTCGGGTGGAAGCTGAGGTGGGGAATCCAAAATATAATTGTTTTATTGGACATGTTTTGAAATCTCTAATTCCAAAACGTTAGAAATTCGATGCATTTAATTATATTGAAACTGAAGCAGAGAATGGTACGATTTCATTGTTAGAATTATTCAAAATAATATTTCTTCAATAACTTCCGTCATATTCGTCGTCAATTGTGCTACTAGATTTTATACTATGCTCAAGAGCATACACATATTTTTCAATGAAAAAATAAGTATATCGCCATGAAGAAGACCTGAGTGGTATGAACTACGTTATGAATGAAACGCAAATAATTGTTTTTTTTGTCGTAATTATAAAATTTATGCGCTATTGAATTTTTGCAAATCTCGTTTTACCTACGAATATGAAGCTAGGTTAGATGAATCATTCATAATCAGATTTTTAGAATGAGCATGACTAATTTTGCAACAGAAACGGAATAAATGAATTAATTAAAGTTTCGGTTGTAAGGTAGCGTGGTTAGTATGCTGACGGTCTTTAATGAGGAACACGCAGGGGGGTAGACATGGGACATGTTTGCACTGACGTGCATGGGGAGGTGGCCCTGGGGAGGGGGAAATTAAGTGCCACACACGTGAGTGCTTATTCCTTGGTGAAATGTACTCTGGAGAGATCTCTATATAGTTGCTAAATGTCCCTTTCACCCGTCCTGAATACTTAAGCGAGCACCCAGCAAGTTAACCTCTGATCTCAATTAACTCGTGAGAAGATTAATATTCGCTTAACTTCTACGAGATTTAATTTTAAGCTTGTTCGCCAACAATTATCAGAGTACATGATTTCTGGATAGGTTTCGGCTGGTTTCCCGAGCCCATCTCCACGTGATATCATAATGCGCTCCAACAATCTGGTATGGGTTGTTTTCCGGAAATAAAATTCAATGCTGCTGCTAGTGCAGGGGTTGTGACTCACGTGTAGTAAGTTAGGATATGTTCAACAAATCGTATTTTGTCTGAAATAAGATGGCATCTGTTGTTACTTTGTAGATTTTCCTTATGTTTCCTCCTGGCAAACTGTTCCATTTTGACATGAAATGTTTCAATCTCCGCTGAGCTTCCGTAGCATTTAAAAAAATATCTTGCTTTATCCCAAAGTTAGTTTAACTTATTTAACTGTGAAATGATTATGAATTTTTGTCTCATATCTTAGTTATTATGTAAATACTTAAATTTGGTTACTTCTTCCTTGGTCGGAAAATCATTTAATGGGATTCATTTGGAGTTATTTTTGGCTTACATGAGTGGCTTTGGCTTTTTCTCTTATCATATTGTGGTGTGGAATGATTTTAAAGTAAATCAGTTGTAATTTTATCAGTATAATGTCTTCTCTCTGCGATATAATGATAAAGGCACTACCTTTTGATCTAAATTGTTTCACTTATATCTTAGTCGGAATTTAGATAGTCAATTTTATTATTAATTAAAAGTGATATTCCACGAGGTTACGCATGAATAAATTGAACTGATATTCACTCCTCATTATCCGCCGATGAATAAATATTGAATTGCATAAATTGTAACGGCGTATTCATTCGGTAGACATACCTTTCGAGATTGAAATAGATGGAGAAAAAAAGCGTTTTTGAGTGTTCAGAAGGGTAAAGCGTTAACTTTGCAAGTTCGTACTTGGTCAAAGTGCTTCCCTGCGGACGTCACTAGTTCCTAAGTGTCCCTTCCTCAAGACTTGAATGTTTCAGTGCCCGTTTCCGCATCTGTAGAGAGCGCTTTGGCGGAGCATGGGAAAGTTATCCGAGACGACTACCTCCTTCTCCCCATTCGTCCCCTCTTCAGAAGGAGAAGTTGCCCTGTTATCGTACCCCCATCCCACCCTGTGAATATTCCCTTCATTCTCTTCCCAACCTATCGGAGTGCTCTCTTCAAACCCCATTCCCTCGCGCAGACTTTTGTTGAAAAGAAAATGTTTTGCTTTATTTTTTTCTCGCCATGTTCCCAACCACCACTTTGGCACCTGCATCCCTGAGGTATTCTTCAGTTCGGTTCTTTCCTTCTTCTTCTCGTCCTTTCCATTTTGTGAGCGATATTTCTTTTCTCCCTCTTCTCCGATTCATTCTGTTTATACCATATTCTCATCTTTTCCTTCGCTTTTCCTCTCTTCCTTAGATTTCTCTCCACCATCCTCCATTTCAATTCAAGTTCAATTTCTCTCTTCCTGCTGCTTTCTTGTTCTCCGCCCGTTTCAAGGAACCTCTGCTGTTCAGAGCATACATTTCTTGTCCTCTAGTTAGGCTTTCTTATCTTCAGCCTTTGTTTACTAAGAGGTACCTACTCCTTGGACGCCGTCTCAGATGCGCACGCAAGCTTATCCTGAAAGCCAAAGAAGTGTGTTTGGACAAGGCATGCATGTGCTAGGTATGACGAGGCATGCATTTGAAGGAGGTAGCTATAAGGTAAAGGCTAAAAGGTGTTTTTTTTAAATTCCTCTTGATGGAAGCCTTCTTAGCGTAGGGTCACTTAACAGAGTTCTATCATAGTGGGTATTGTACGCGGTTTGAGTTTTAAATAATTCTCTCTCAAATTGAAACTGTAGGCGCGAATAATATCAATTTACTGTTTTAATTGCATAGCTTCCACGAATAATGAGAATTTTTATTTAATTTGGGTTCAAAACGGTTAAATATATACAAATCCCTCTTTGGCTGGCTATTCTTTTAATCATGCATCAAAGATCCACAAGCTCTTTGCTGTTATTTTTTAACAATTACCCTTCCCCTGGCAGCGCGAGTCCGTCCCATTTGGTTAATGTCAGCTCCGTCAACTCTCGCTGCCTTTTAATCTATAAACAGCTTCTTGACAAGCATAGTAAATTAAGAGTCCCTCGCATGCACGATATGCCCACTGACACCATTATCATATCTATCTCCATCCACATTCTTCCTTCTCTACGCCTTAAAAGAGACCTTAAATTATCCTGCAAAATCTTCAGTTTTATCTCAGGCTCTCCAGGGGCTCCTTTCTTTTCTAAATTTCCCTCCCGCTCTACGCGCACCCATTATCTGTTACTCAGCATCATCACCAATTCCCAGATTATTATCAATCATTCAACGCTCACATTTATTCCTTCCTCTTCTCAATTCCATGCCTCCAAACGTTGATCCCTCTTCTACGAAATCCTCCTTTCTATCTCCGAAAATCTTCAAAAACTTTGCCCTACCTCACCTTTGCGATAGCCAATAACATAACTTCTTGCGCATGTATTGTAACCCATATTTTCAATTCTTTTATATATATTTTATGTTATTATTTCGTTACTAGGTCACTAAAAATAATCATTTGGCTGTATCTGGGCATTTTCAATAAAAAATATAAAATTTCCCTTGTCGCTGATATAATTAAAGTGGAGTAAAAAAATATATTCTGTTTGATTGATCTTTGTCAATACTATCCACGAGGCCTAGCTAAATTTTGAAATTATGCGCTCTATTTTGATTGATCATCGAAAAACATAAATATTGGTCACTCAGTGAAGTCTACACTGTCTTAAAATCTAACACTTGTGGCTGAAGCGAGGTTATCTCAATATAACAAAATTTTCCTAAATTGTGCGAGCAATGCTGATTAAATGCCTGGTAATACGTGTGTCAAGATTGTAATATCGTAGTGCAGAAAGAAAAATGTTGGCAGAATGAGAAAGGACAGGAAAATTAAGACCCTAATCAAGCGTATTTCAATATTTTGGAATAAGGTATGTTATTTTTGTCATTTTTATGTAGATAGTGGTTTCTGTTAGTGGTTTCTGCCAGATGATCGCTAAAAATTCGGATTTTAAGATAGGTGTAACATTGAGATATGCACATTGGAAAAAGAAAATGCCATATTATGTCGGACATGTTGAAATAAGGAGTATTGTAAATATTAAATACTTTTTGGGAGCGTATTGCACTTCTAACAATTTACTGGGCCACGGATAAAATATTCTGTGTTCATTGGTTATGGTTTCTTATTTTGGAAAAATCGGTGAATAATTTAATTTTTTTCAGTCAGTGTTTTCTGGACAAAACTGGGGAACTCCTGACCCTCAATCTGACCCTGCCCTCTGGTCTTCGCTGTTCTCCTTCCTCCAGTTTGCTTTCCATTTTTGATCTCGTGTTTTATTTTTTCATTCGCCCGTTTTCACCCTCTTTCAAAAATTCTCCCTTTTCCTCCCCTTGAATGCATCCGCGAGAAACCACCCCTATTCCCCATTTCTTTTTTATCTTTCACCCTTCCAGGGCGGTGAACCTCTTCACCGCTGAAAGAGAGAGACCGTCCGATTGAAAAGGTCTTCTTCTCCTCATCTTCCCTCTATCTTTTTATTCCCTCTCCTCTCTCTCTTTTCCTTTCCCTCGCTCGCTGAGCTCCCGTTTATTTCTTTCCTCTCGAGTCCTCTCCTCTGCGCGCTTTCGAATTCGCTTGTTTTTATTTTCTGCCGACCCTTTCGGGCCTTGCAAGCTATTGATTCCGTCCACAGTGTCGTTCTTGTCCCCAATGTGACGTCTGCGACTGTTTCTGACGGCGATGCTTCGAAAATCATTACTTTCTGTCTAAAAACCATAATTTACATTGTTTAAAGTAAAATATACTATTATCTATCCCTGACAGTGGTAGCATATATATCTCATGCCTACTAGCCTATGTATATCATCGTTATTAGAAAACAATCCTAAGATTGGTTTCACGCAGCTCTTTATTCCTCCCTCCTATTCACTGGCCTTCTCATGTCTATCCTACTGTGTCAAAATGTATAAGGTGGTTATACATTAATAAAAAGGATAAAAAAACACATTTATCCTAACATAAAATGAATAGCTGTTAAAGTATGCTTTAACAAATAAAAATGAATTTATCGACCGCGTGATTCATTTTATGAAAGAGTTAAATATACTTAATATTGCATAAAATAGCAATGTGTAGCTAATAGCTATATGATTTTACTCTTTCCTTGCGAATAGAATGAATAAATTTCTCTCGGGTGTGCGCCCGGGTGAGAAAATCTAAGGCGGCCGACGCTGTGTTTCGGGTTCCGCCTCGTCATCCGTTCTCGAGGCCACTGTAGTCTTCAAAACGTGGCGGAACCGAAACGTCAGCTATTGTAGCCTTGAGAATAATAATAATAATAATATAATAATATATATAATTTATTCCATTTACAATCAAATATTACATTTTAGAACATACTTGAATATTTTGGAATATATAGGTACCCCTTTTAGTAGTTTTGGGGCTACCATCATAAACTTTTTACATAGGTCTGGTGCTAGCACACATGAGAAGTAAAATTTCTTTGTATTCAGTTATTTGTTCTATTGCCGATTGCATTCATTATTACAAAACGTATTTCAAATATTTGGACAAGGATAACTATTTTTCTTATTTTTCTTATATAAACGCATAATTACATACATAGAATATACAATATACCTTTTATTGTAAACTTTTTAACCCACCTTTCTTAGTAGAAACTCTACTTCCTCACACATCATAAGCCATTTTTTAACGGCGGATTTAAATCCCCATCTTTTTTCCGAGTTTGCTACATTACTCGGCAACATGCTAAACAATTTAGGCCCTAAGTAATTGTATGACTGTCGATAAATTTCGGTCGTCGGCCTAGGTATATGGAAGTTTCTCCAAGCTCTAATGTCATAGTTTTGTGGTCGGGCCTTTTCACCACTACGGTTATAGAATATTCTAAGGACTTTATAAATGAATAAATGCCTTAGTGGGAGGACATCTAATTTTTTGAATAGAGGAAATGAGTGGCTTTTCCTATACGATCGTGTTATAACCCTGATAACCCTTTTTTGCGCCACTATCAATGGTTTAATGTTGATAAAATATGCTCCACCCCAGCAGGCTATTCCGTATTGCAATCTTGAATTAACGAGAGCATAATATACCATTTTTAACACTGATTCAGGGCATATGTATCTGAGGAAGTAGAATTTTCTTACAATAGTAATCATTTCTGATTTTAATTTATTTATGTGAGACTTCCATTTACAATTTTGGTCAAAATATATACCTAAATATTTTATGTGACTAACCTGTTCGATCAAAATACATTTATCACAGGAAGTAACATTATCTTTTATACAATTTGCACATTGATAGTATAGTTTACTTTTGTTTGAGGTAGATTTACTCATGCTAAACATAATAAATTTCGTTTTTTCACTTAACAACATATAATTAGCCGAAAACCACATATTGAGTGTTAATAGATCACTTTGTATGTGTTCATATAGATCATCAACACTATTAACAGAGTAACTTAGTGCAGTGTCATCTGCGAATGACGTTAATTGACCTTTAAACCTGCCAGCACATAAATTGTTTACATATATTAAAAACAGTATGGGTCCCAACACAGAACCCTGTGGGACACCACAGGTGAGTCGAATCTTTTCACTATAGCAATTTTTGAGACGCACACATTGATCTCGATCACAAAGATAACTTTGAAACCAATCATATGCGGTATGGTTATATCATTTGCAGTATGTGAATAATATTTGTATTTTATTAATAAAATATGGGTATATTACATCGCTCGTAATATGTGAAATATTCCTGATAATGGAAGAATGTTTCGGTGAACATGAAATTGGCTTTTGAAATCGCGTAAAGGAGTGAATAAATCATGGACATGAAGTAAAACATTTAACCATTGAAGTGATCTATGTTTGCAGGTTTGCGTAATTGTTGGAGATAATGGATATTCACAGGTTTAATTTGAACATACTTGATTTGTGTAGAAGTGGAGTTCTAATAATTAACAGATTTTGTAAAAGTCTCCATTTTGTGGTTGAATTTAAATGAAAATCGCGATATAATATGTGTATTATGATCAAAATATGATTGAAAATTGTTTGTTCTATCCTATAAGTATCTGTCTTAGCTGCTGCGTGCAATAAAACTTATTCGTGATAAATATTGCAAACAGAGTGCATAAATAAATAGATATTCTTTTTTAATGGGGAAATTCGAATCTGTTTTTATTGATTTTTTTTACTGTGATTACCGCTTACTTCTAGATATAGTTGCTTTAAAGGACTCGCATTTAGATAGATGTTAATTTTAATTTATGCAATCTACCGTTTTTTACTCATTAAGTGATGCTCATGAAGTGTCGTACTTATTTAGATCTTCGTCTTTTTTCCTTCACAGGTGAGTTACCTTCTTCAACCAGTCCATTCCATTGAGCTGGTGGTTCTTATGCGTAAGTAATCTTGGCCATTTCCTCTTTTTGTTAATTATTACAAAAAGTCAACTTACACTGTGGTACTGTCAGTTTTGCTGTTTAGAGGTGTCGCAAATATTTTCGGAAAATAGTGCAACGTTAGCTTTCCACGAGGAGGTATAGTGTTTCAATGTTTAAGAGGAAATAGAAACGGGCAGCATTGTCATCCAACTTATATTCTATCACTTTGCAGTATTTTATCGTTATGCATTACATTCAGAGGTTATACATTACCTTTATTCATTACGAGAGAATTTAATTTGGAAGAAAAACCATTTTAGCTTAGTCTTCACTTCGTTGAACGTAGGTACTTGTCTTTTTCTAGTTTTGTCCACTCCTAATTTTTGCTTGAGTTTAGAATATACATTTATTTGCTTTCAATTTGTAGGTATTACGAATTGAATTAAAAAAATATTTGAATAATACTTCGCACTCAAATGTGACTCAGTTAGTTTATTCCCTTCGTAATTCTGTGGTTGATCTCTGGTCCATTACTTCTGCTTTCATTTAATATCGCTCATTAATACTTCGCTCCGGTAACTTCCTTCAGACACTCGTTTCCTCGTGTATTAAATGGTGTTCCATCACTTCCTATAACCAACTACACTGCCTTATTTTATTAATAGTTACCCCATATTGTTCATAAGTATCCATAAATTTCCTAGCCATGTAACTCAGGTCACTCACGTCTTCCAAGAGCAGAATTTGTCCACCAGCAATAAGTATAACGAATATAAAATGTTCTCTCCCAATCACGGTCTTAAGCAGATACATTTCCTTTGCCACATTTAAAGGGCTTTGTCAAGATATATTTTAAAAATTGTGAGAGATGAACCACATCCCTATCTAAAACATTTTGTTGTTTTAATTTCAGCTGTTAAATGACCTCCAGTTTTTATTCTTGGTAATTGTTTTCATAAAGGACCATCGATGTCATAATAGGGAAGTGCACTAATTTTTTTTTATTGCTGAATTTGAAAGTTTAGCCTAAAAAAGAAACTTTAGTATAGTCACTTTTATTTTCTGCAACTGGGGTATGCACTTTAAAACGTTTTGAAAGTCGGAAAATTTCATGTTGCGCTGAAACACAGTGCCTCCATCTTGATTGAGATGTGACGTCACAAGGCAGTAGTCACCAGTGGAGTATCGCTGTATTCCGTCGCCTTCTTTAGCGCGGCGAGAGTTTCCGGGAATCGGTGGAGTTTGCTTCCTAAAAATGTCGTCTAGTACCGAAAACATGAATTCAAAATAGAATTATAAATGATTTTTTGTTCCAAATTTCATCTCGACGTCGAAACAAAAGCCTGGAGAAGATATTCACTCCCGTGCCTTAAGCACAAGCTATACGGAATAAATGGTTCAAGGCTGCTCCTGACTCTTACCTATCGATGATATTCTGTTTTGAAGATCATTTGAAGGTATTGTAAGATCAAATTGATATTTATATTATAATAATTTACTTAATAGGTACCTCAGTCACATCAGAAAGTGTGTTGAGTCAAAATATAGCATCTTCCGCGTAGACCTACGTAATTTATAAACTGAAAGTAGTTTGGTTAAAGAATTATGGCGCGAATGTTTTTTTTACACGACCGGGCAAAATGCGTACTTTGCCCATGATATGTGCATATATGATAACAAACGATTTTTGTTAAAGTTAATCTTTATTTGTTGAAATTAGTACATTTATAGGTGATACAGATATAAAGGTACACGGCAGGTCGCGCGGCGTAATTTGTACTCCACTGGTGACGGGTTCATCTTGCTGATCTAAAAAATTAGCTACAATACCTCGAACTTTGAAAACTCGCAATATAGGCAGTCAAAGTACAATGTAAGAATACACGAGACCATTATAGCCCAGAATGTACGTACAATGTCGAAATCCTTGGTTTTCAAAGATTGACGTATTTTATACGCCAGCGCGCCCGGTCCAGGGTTATCAACTTTTATTTCATCCTATTTGTTAGTTGAAATTATATTTCAGAATGGTTCTTTTAGCACTGCTACTGAGGTAAACTGGTAGGTACTGAGTACAAGGTACTGAGGTATGTACTGAGTAAGTAAACTCCCTTTGGAGTAATGTAAATTACAAGTGTTCGAGATATATGGCATTTTATATTCGCTTTGTGTTCTTATTAATTATGCCTGTACGCATATTGTTGCTTGCCGCGAGCCTTTAATGGTATGTGCTCTTGCAAGAGTGGTTTTCATTTTTAATGTGGAAGTTGGTCAGTATAAGCAATGAAAAAATTAACATTTTAGCGCACACCAACCCTTGTAGTCATCGTATCTCGGCGTTTGTAATGACACTGCTAAAATACCTAAACGCCATAATGACGATAAAAAAATTGTCTCATGTCAATGATTGCTCCAATTATAATTAATGATAAACTAGACGCCGTATGATCACAATGAAGGCAACAAAAAATAATACCATGACGTAGACTTGAACCACTGTCCTTCGGGTAACATCTTACCTTTGACTCGTGCACTCTACCACTACCCCAACCAGCCCATTTGGAAAATGAGGATATTTTGAATTTATATATATAACTTGTAAAAAGTAACGTATGAAAATTAATTAATTACAGCCTAACTAACGCCCTAATTGAAAAAGATGCAGCAAGTTACGCGGTCTCCCCTTGTTAGCCTTAACGTCTCGCATTTCTATGGAGCGTTGAACCTGTCCTCCTTATTCAAAAATTAAGTAACCATAAATACATCAAAGTTTGGTATACCATTTATAAATCGTTGGCATTTTCCTTCTCCCAACCAAGATTATCTTTTCTGGAACCCATCCTGGACAGCGAACCATTGTAACAACCAGCCAGCTCGGAAATAAGGCTAACATCCCATGATTCTAGTAGCGAAGGGCGAACGTTCCGGCCGGCGTGAATACATACCTACGCAACGAATAAGTCTTGCAGCAAACGTCTGAAATAGGTTTATTATTTTGATTCGGTTCTTACAAAAGAATTTTTGGCATGATAAACGGCATTGTGCCAAAATACACCCAGCGAAAATAAATGCCATCATCTATTTATCAAAGATTCAATTTGCTATTCGCACTACTCTTTCCAAACTTGAAGTTGACACGTAAATGAATATTAATATATTACGCAATGATGAAGTCGTTTACTCAAAAGAGAAGCAGCCACATATATAATCTGAAGATATTTTATGATAGCAAAAAACGGATACCCTCAAATTCTGTAATTTTTCTATGCAATAATAGTGGTAGAACTAAACGGTGTAGAAGCTGCCTTCTGCTACTGCCTTGTGACGTCACGGCCAATATTCAACATGGATACCCGTTTTCGCGGCCTTTGAATTTTTCCATATTTTAGACGGTCATCTCGAATCAAGTATTCACTATTAGGATTTAAACTGTGGTTTTACGACATTATGTTATTCTGAACTCTAATTTAAAAAATGTGTTTGGTGCATTTGAAACACTAGTGCACTTCCCTATTATGGTAGAATAAATTTCGAAGCCCTCCACATCCTCACATTATTTTTCCTCCCATTCCCACCCATGGGGTCAAGGGGGAGATGGGACTTTCAAGTCCTATAAAGTCGATTTATTATTATTATTTCTGCATGGGTACACTATCATCGGCTTTTTCGTGGTCTGTTAGCGCTCAATGAGTCTCGACTCTTTCTCTGCTGCTATTTTATGAGCTGCTACTTTATTTGCTCAGCTTTAATTCGACGCAAAAACAAAATCTACCTAATGATTTTGATGATTTCTTTGCGTATGATTCGTAAGAACTTTTCTATGGTTTACGTGCAAGGTTTATCGGTTCATATCTATCTACGCTTAGTCTCGTGACTCCGGCACATTCCTTGGTAACTCGTCTACATTTCCTGAAGACATTACACAAGTCACAAGCCGAAACGTCCAATGATACAGAACTATTCCCCTGGCTAAAAATCTGACATGAATTCCTTTAATCACTTTCACCTTAGAAGAAAATGAAAAAAGAATTTGAAATGAATTCTTATGAGGCCATACCAAAATCTTTTTTGGGTTCCTTGAGCTGAGATCCTTGACTTCAACTAATCTCAACTTCCTGTAGGTTAACGTGTATTGTTTCTGATCATTTTGCTTCGAAGAACTGCACAAGAAACTTCCGCTGATAATTTTTTTTCGCAATACCTGTGGCGAGGTTTGACGGAGGAATTTCACGGTATTGCTTGGAAGTTAAAGTATTCGTTTACACTTTTGTGGAGACGGCTAGTTTGATCGCGTTTAGCTTGTAACGCAGGCAATTAAACCTTCTTAGGGTTTCCAGGAAGTGGAAGCTTCCACTTTTGGTTGGAGGTGTGTGATGGGGTATGTCATGGTACGAGACTATCTTGCTGCTAATTTAGAAAGCAATACCATGGCATTTACTAAATGTTTCACCTATTAAGTCGCTCCAGTCAACGCGCAGAATCTTGGTCAAATAGGTTTATGCTTGGAATAATAGGAATGTCGATGTTTGTATGTAAATTTCCAAAGTGGTCACAAAACTATTTCATGAAGAATCAATCCGAGTTACAACGTATAGGAGACATTCCTTTGTTTAATGTGCAATTATCACTGAGAGATCAATCTCGATGAATCTTAGTAAATCTTCCATGCTTTAAAGATCAGTGCATTGAATGGGAGATGCACCTATGTGTTATAGTCTATGCTTTTGAACTAGAAATCCATATATTTTCTTAAAAATAGTTGCATTTTGAAACTATCGTCTGCATACCATGGCGTTCCCTTGTGACTAGGATTGGTTCACCTTGAAATCAGAGCTGTATGAAGTCGCTTTGCACGTTAAATTTTTAGGTTTAGCGTGGAAAACGCCACAACGCTCACATGGTTAATTTATAATCTCATTCATGGGCGTCCCATGGCTGGTTAGAAAAAAATCCTTTAATCATACTTTGATTCGTGGCGTGTTGCGCGCATGCATTTTGTGCTCTGATCCTTGGTGGCCTTTCTCTTTTGTGACGGCGATTGATGGGGAAGTAATTAAAGTCTCTTGTGGATGCGGCGGTGATAAAACTGATTACGATGGGTTGGTATCAGCGGTCCGCTTTGGTTGCTTATAATTCAGTTTCGGCGGTGGGTCGTCAATTTGGTTATTAATGGCCCCGCCCTGAGCCAAGTAGGGTCACCTCACCGATTTCTGTGTTCAGACCCCAATCATGCATCCCTATTTTCCTGGAGGTGATAAGTGGGCATAAGGCCCTGGTATTATCGAGACGTTTACCTGTGATCGACGGAGCATGTGACTCTGTCGGATTTTATCGCTACCTTATGATTTATTGCTGAATAGTATGGCATTGGGGATATTTACAGCATCCGTGAATGCCGTGTTCAAATCACCTTTCATTTACTGTCTTATCTTATCCAAGTTTTAATGCAAACAATATTATGCTTTTTGATGAAAATTTTGGAATTTTGCCGAAAAATTTCTTGAAATTTATTTTTATGAAAGTTTCTACTAGATTAGAGAAAATTATCTGTACAATTTTTAAGCTAAATACATCAATAGTAGAATTAAGTCTATGAATTTGTTTCGGAAGCCCTCTTAGATGAAATTAGATGCATATAAATACACTGTTGAGTCTATTTTAAAACAGTGTAAAGTATTTGATTTATAACAAAAAATATGGCTTGAAGAGCCCATTCTTCTGCTATAACTTAAACGCTCCATTGGGTCAATCCCAAGGCCTCTCACAAACAGTTACATTTTTAGTATTTTTTTTTCGCCATCTTCAGTGGAAAAAGAAACGGAAGAAAGAGCTTGATAATGAATATATGTGAATTGAAACCATGGCCGCATTTAAGCACACATTACAACACTGACTGTATTAGTAATATATTACATGGAAAAAAGATCGGATGCTTTCCCAGCGTATGCTGGTAGTGAAGGCTATTCGAGTTCTCCACCGGGTAATCTCCTCCATGGCTGCCGACGTTTCGGTGTACGAGTCGTACTCCATCTTCAGGGCTGAGTGTCATTTCTCGGAAGGCGTTCGCCTAATATAGCGTGCCGGGATATCAGGTTCCCTCTGGTTGGTCCTTGGTATTAGCCAATCGGATTTTATTCAATACGGGTTTCCATACGTTACTAAGGGAGTAACCGCCATTTCTATTTAAATTTTTGTCCGTTAGCCGGATCTCTATGGCCTCCTTCGTAATCCTTTCCCAAAAATTCTTGTCTCGAGAGATGATCTTTACATCTTCCCCGTGAACGTCGGCAGCCATGAAGGAGATTGCCCGGTGGAGAACTCGAATAGCCTTCACTACCATATAGCATGGAATTTGACAAAATGGTGTCAAAAAGTGATCAAATCTTTTCCATTTATACTGGAGCATTTTTCATCTATTACAGAATTAGCAGTGAAATATCAAATAAAAATTTTGATAAAGAAGAACATAGCAATAAAATAGGAAATAAAAATCTCGGTATCAGAACCCATTTTTATTTTATTAACGTACCTTAGAATCGAATCGAGGATGCTATTTTTCCTTGCTCTTTTGGGGGTCGATTCAAGTGGATTCAACTCAATTCAAGTCCTCTTGAAGTATTCCGATCGCCGCTGACCCATGTCCATCCTCTCTAATTACCCTTGAAAACCACACACTCCCTCTTAACATCACCCTGCTAGCACATCGCCTGCCCTAATCGAGTCCAAGCCCTTTGGGTCGAACCGATCACACGCTGGTCACCAAAGTGACCCCCGCCACCAATTTCTCAACCCTCTTTCCATTGACCTTTGCCTTTCAATCTTTCCTTGTAATTTGACGCTTCTGGGAAGCAGCTTGAGCTCATCCCCCACCTGTACACCATCATTTCAGTTCCCCACTCTATCAATGCGTCGTTTCTTCGAAGAGCCTTTGTGTTGAAGTCCCATGTATCCGGTACTTATCAACCTATGCAGTAAGTTTAGACGTTTGCCCTTCACCCATTACTGAGCTTAAGGTTTAGCGCTCTACCGGTTCATTGTTTTCGCAAGCAGAAGTGTCATTAATCGGGTCTGGACTCACGTGGTGAAGGTTTTTATTATTTTTCCCACTTGTAAATAAGCTCTCACTATGAGATTTGTCATTTACACTTCTTGATGATGGGGAGAAAAGCTCATTTGATAATATCGAATTGTTTCATGATTAGTTGCGTCTGTGCTTATTTCTTTTTGTGACACAGTGATGTCATTCGCGTGCCAGGAATTGATTGTTGAATGCAGTTTCATGCTTCTGAATATATTTTTGTTTGAAGAGAAATAATTTGATGACATTAAGTGATAGACGATGGCTTTGAGGTCATCATTTACAGTGAGGAATTGCATTAAAAACTTTCAAAGGAACCTAATTGCATTTTCGGGATTACGCTTACTTGTCACGTACTCTTTTAAAGCATACATACGATTAGGTCATTTTACATAGAGCCTGATTGTATTTATAGAGCAATTGAAATAATTACTCTTGTTGAAATTAAATTTTGGCTTAAATTTGAGGGGACAAAATTCTCGCTGGAAACAACGCCCATTCAAGAATTACAATTGCCGCCAACGCTGTCATTAATTTATCTAGCTTTGCTAACTATTCCTTTTTATCAGATAATTCGATCATTACATTTTTCAACTTCTTTTTTGTACGATTTTCTATGTGCTATGATTTTGCGCATTTTTATGTGGAATGTAATTTATTTTAATTATTATGATACTTATTTTTATGTTGTTTCATTATTAAAATGGAAACAAATAGGTCAGTTAATCTGAACACTTGGAAGACTCGGTCGGTATACATTGGAGTTAATTCTTCGACAGAATAATATCATAAAACTTCATATTCAAAGGAAAACATTTGTATCTTTCGAAGTTCCAAGTTATTGTTCTCCGTGTTACTCTGGAAGATATTTATTTTCAACTACCTAAGCAATCTAAGTCCACCGTGTAACATACGAGTCTCCAGCGGCTTGGAGCTTAATTCGCGTTAAAGCTCTGTATGCGTTAGTGCATGAGGTTAAGCTGGTAGAGGATAAATATATTACGAAAAAGTGCAGTATCGTCCTTCTATTTACCGTCTTGGTACAACAGATTTACCGTCTTGGAATAATAGGTTTACCGTCTTGGTACAAATAGTGGTTCCTGGTCTTATAAATCCAATTCCACTTGACTTTGAGCTTCAGCAATTCGTTCTCAATCCTCATTTCTCCTCTTCCTAGCTCACCCTCCGATTCGCATGCATCATCCCTAAAATGACTTTAACTCCACTCTTCGGTGAATTTACTCCCTCCGTAAGAGACCCATTGAAACCCTTCCGATGCGATGAACGACCGTACTCAAGAACCACCTCCTTATCTTCACATAAAACGCGAAGGGGCTCTTCTCTAAGGACATAATGGTTTCGCACACTCACCTTACCCGCTGAAATAATGTCCTATGCTTCTGGCGGCTACTCCACACCTCCATTACTCTTCTGGTCACCTACCTCTCCATTTTTGTAAAAACGTTGCTCTTTTGGTATTACTTGCATTTAACAATTCATTGAAAGTCCTAGCTGCAGTTTTTCACCCTTCATGTTGAATGGAAGCATCCGTAAAGGTAATCAAATGTTCCCTAAATAGTATTAATCCTTAGTCTTCATGAGTTCATGATGTTAGCTACCGTACTGCAAGAGAGAGAGAGACAAGAAACAATTTCTGTGTGTTGGAGGGAGTGAATGGGAGTAAACCTCTATAGTGTTGGGCTACGCTTCCATCTTTTTACTTAGGTATGGGCCTACGTTTGAGCGCTTGTAGTTGGCTCATTAACTGCGTGGAACGGATGGGAAACAATACGAAATGGGTGGTAAGATAGGAAATTCCAGTTAGCACCCTCTGCCATGATGGCTGGACCGGGAGACTTAAACCTCTTTGCGATCCTTATTGTGAGCTAAAGTGCCCAAGTTTAAGATATATCGGGTAGCGATAAAAATTTTGGTAACTGATGCAGGTGGGCGAGCAATGGTCAAAATTTTAGATGCGTTTTTCTCACAGTCAGCATACAATGCGTATTAAAACGAACCCGCATTCAAAAGGGTTAAAGTATTCCGTCGGCCAGGTAGGTTGCTACCATGGAGCATTTTGCCGATCACCCCAGCCTTTCTTCCCTCACAACTTGGAGCCTTCCTTTTTTCTTTTTCAGTTCCTCGTCAGTTCATTATAAAGCTCACTCCCTTTCATCGTAAAGCCTATTTTATTAGTTCCTCTCCCTCGTTAATCAACATTTTTCTCTTGGACACTGCACACAACATTCCCTTTCCGCGCAAAACTCTCTCCACCCGGACCAGATATTTATAAGACATCTACTTCAAATGACTCTTTATCACGATGCAAAATGAAAATACCATGATGAAACATATTCTTTAGATCGATAAACCAAATAGAAACATTTAATTAAAGAAATCTAAGCAGAAATAAACGACGTAGGTACTCGTTTCGGCTCTTTACTTAGATGTATCGACCGAAAATAAATTCATCTCTCAGCTCTTAGCGCTTTTTTTTTTAGAGATACACGATATCCGCTCATATTTCCCCTCATATATATCACGGGTTACATATTCCGTGGTATTGCCCTATTTTCCCGGTCTTTTTATAAATCCGGATTAGTTAAACTTGGTATATGTTTTCCCAAGTTATTTGAAAAAGGCGTCCGACAGCTGAGATAATTTGCGCCAAGATAAAAAGGTAAAGAAGGGTGGATGGAGAGAAACCCGTCGGCGATATAACAGTGCTCTTAGGAAAAGACGCCATGCGAGTCACGGCCAAACGTCTCATCCGAAGGACGATGCACTGCTCTTGAAGTTCTTCTGCACACAAATTTCAATCAGGAACCACTGAAAATTCTTTTTCACCTTTGGGATTTGAACCCGAGCCTACGAGTTGGGAGGCCACAGCCATATCTACTACCCCATCCTTATCGTAAAATGTACGGAGGTTTGGGATTTCAGGTGGACCAAAAGTTTTTCCATATATTAGGCAATTTAATATGATATTAAGATTTAGAATGGAATATATCACAAACATTTGAAAAATTATACATACCAACGCATCATGTCCCTTCCATGAGTCTTTCTTATGGCATTCCTGTTCCTTTGGTTTTAATAATGCCATTTTAAAAACATATAATGGCATTTGAAATATAAAAAAATAAAAAAAGATGACAAAATTGCAAATTTTAACAAAAATGTGTGAAACATAGCAGTAAATTATAAAGAAGGATAAAAACTGAAATGAAATAATATTTATCTTGTAGAAAATATTCTGCATGTAGTTTTCAACAAAATGTTCCGATTCATTTTCTAAATAGGCTTCTGCTAGCAGACACAGCACATTACTCAAGCAACACAGACAAATCCGCTTAAGAAATAGAATCGTCCTCTTGCTGGTTGGGTTGAACATGGTTAACCAAAACACTTCAATACGCTCCTACGGCGCCACGGTAATGAGGAAAAGTTTGAAATCTCAAGGTAGGTATAATAGTGAACACGATTATTTTAGAAAGTATTATTTCTGATTCAATTTTAACCAGCTCTTCATTGTGCTGTTGTTTGACATATTCGACGATTCTTCTCCAAATCACGTTGTATTTTATGGGTAGATTAGATAAGTCAGCGCGGTTGTTGCCGGGGTAACATATTTAAGTCGTGTAGTCCTTCCATTTTTCGATATTGGCCTTATTTTCTCCTTGGTGCTTTTATTTACGGCGCAGTTTCTTCTGATATCCCTTTTCAATAGGGGCACACCCTTTCAACGGAAAGCTTTTAGACTTGCTCGAGTCAGCGTCAAAACAAGTAATAAATATCGTTTTGCCATTGAGTAAAACCATATTGGTCATCCAATGCACATCCAATCTCTGTGAAAGCCATAATAAACCTCACTGTTCGACGAAAATGTCGCAAGAGCGAGCCATTTTTCCTAATTTATAGTCTCTATAGTAGTCCTTGGGCTACTAATCCATTTTCTATGGTTCATTTTCAACTTCCCAAAGTACCTACGGCAAAATTTATATCAATGATCAAGCAAAACAATTATTTTAGATTGGATCTTGAACTTTAAGATTTTAGAGCTTCAGTGCAGTCACCAAGCTTGGTTTAATGCCAGTTCCTTAATTATCAATTGTCCGTGGCTCGATAACCAGTCCAGGGCATTTTTTCCCGTGGAATTTAATGCACATAATTTTTCATCAGATGTTATTTCATTCCTTCGATTTCCTACTTATGAACCACTTAAAAGAGAGGAAAATAAAAAAATATAGGTAATTTAGTTACTGCCTCAATCGCGTTAGCTTCATCATTAAATCTCGCTAAAACAACTTCATATCTTTATGAAAAAGTTATTTACATTAACTTAAAACTTGATCACAAATGCTGATTCATAACAAAAAATGTCACCGCAATACATAAAAGAATTGAAAATAATTTCGATTCTTTGAGAGTATTTGTTATTTTGGTAACCTTCTTCCCATCTTGGTTTGAATCCCGGCTAATAAAAACCGGTTTTCCATGCCAAATTTATTAAATTTGATATTCTAAGTATAAAGCAGTTAATGAATCAAGGACAGCGCTCCGTCCGTTGGATGGGACGCTTAAGCCGTGGTCCCTTTGGTGGCTTTCGTTAAGAGCAGGTAAATTCCGACGCCGAGTTTCTCTCCACCCTTTGTTCCGTACCCTTCCCTCATGGCGCAAATGACCTCAGTCCTGTCGGTCGCCTCCTCCAAATACCATTCCTATTGTTGCCCCTTCTATGGCCATTATCTTCGCGCAATCTCACCCTCTCTTTGGTCTGTATAAGAGGGATGGATTAAGATCGTTTTTACGGGTGGTAGGTTCATTCATTACACTCCGCGACGCCTTTTTGGTACGCTATAACTCAAAGTTTTTATGCCTCTGAGATATGTTACCCGCTGTATGTATGTGGCTTTTAGATATTCATAAATTATTTTTAACACAGTTTTAAGTGGAGCGGTCGGTCTTGAAGAGTCACGGGGATCGTGGTAGTCTAGTTGGTAAAGTGCTTGGCTGTTCATCGAGTGGTCGCGGGTTCAAATCCTTATTCAAGCATTCGGACACACCCAAACAAAATCCTTGAAGTGCGAGTTGACCCACGGAAAGGAACTGGCCTCCCGATCTTGGATGCGTGTAAATCACACGCTCAAGGATAAGTTGGGGGCGAGCTCGACCCTCACCTATCCAAACCAACCTTCGGGTTGGATCACTTAGTGAGTGAGTTTGTTAAGCTGATGATATTAAAAAATCCATTGGGGAAGGAAACCTTAACGACCGCCATCCTTTTAATTTTTCCCCCCATTAAAAAAACTTTTTGTAGTCCCCTCCGCATTAATACATTACCTCTGTAAATTTAGAGTCCAAAATAATTCTTATCAGTTTATTAAAAGGGACTATCGACGTTTCAGCTGAAACTTTTCTTCAAATCAACAAATTTTACAAAATGAAACGTAATTGAGAAAAATTTATGACTTTGTCGAAACTTTTTTCCGAGGGCATACATTTTTAGGGAGTCTTTCCTAAATAATATTGCAAAGGTCTAAATTAGGCAGTTGAGAACCCTCATGCTTGGATAGATTTGAACTATTTATGTGTTATTCTAGAGTCAGTCCACATAGCAGACAGAAATCTGTTTAATGTATGCTCGTATACACCTAAAGGTTGCTCACAGATAATGAACAAATAATTCCAGAAAAAGGGGAATTTATCGCATTGATTCGCGACTAATTTATTAAATCCAATTTGCCAACCTCGGTGGCGGCGGATTTGAGTCCTCGCCTGCCAATTTGAAGGTCGCGGGTTCGAGTCTCGCCTGGGTAGATTACCGCTGCCCATATTCGTCAGTTATCATCTATCGTCATTATGTTCTATCACACCGATGTAAAGGCCAATCAGTGCTGTTTTCGGGGTGAAGAAAATAACTAATTAAATAAATAATCGCTTTCCTCCTGGAGCTCAAATAGATGATGCTTCAATTTATGAGTACGAGCATGCTGCGCCCGCTCTCAGCGGGCTTCCCCCGCTCTTTTCAATGCAGGTCCACAGAGGGATAGGCGCGTTTCTAATTTTAAAATGTAGAAAAAAAGGCAGGGTCTTCTGTACAAATTCAATTGGAATATTCATGCACAAATTGAGGTCAGAGGACCTCTTTAACCACAACATTGGAAGTAATTACACTATCCTCTGTTAAACGCACATGATGACTCAAACTTACGTATCAACAGGAGACTTGAATGTGGAATCAACCGCATTTTGATAAAAGTTATTTTAAGAATGCGAGATATTGTTGCAAAGGAAAAATTGTATCAGTTTGTGCGCCGTTAACCCCAGGAATATTTACCGGTTTTTGTTTTTTTTTAATTATTTAAAAACCAATTTTAGGAAACAATAGCAATATTTAGGAAGTAAGATATGCCGTCGCATGTTCTCTGATAAATTCTGTGCATTTCGGTACCTCGTTTGTAGAGTTTGGTTGCGTATAAGTTGATAAAAAGGTATCTATACAGTAGAAATAATATAGAAGATAGTCAATTCATTTTACACAGAATTTTTACCGAATCAGTCGTGAATGGGAATAGAATAGATCGAGGACTTCATGTGCTGTGTGCATGGCTGTAGGAGAGCATCCATAATCTATTACGTATACGGAATGCACGTGATGAATAGATGTGTGGAATGTCTATGACGTGTGGGAGTGCTTCCGCCCCTCTGCAGTTGAACCAAGTTTTGAGAGCGCGCACCCCGTCATCCCTCTTCTCACGTCCCTTGCACCAAACGACACCCCCCTCTGTCCCCCCATATTTCTCCCTTGCCGACTCTTCTTTCTAGCCATAAACTTTCTTTTCATAAGTTTTTTTTTATACCTTGCTCTATGAAAAAATAGATAGTTATTGGGTCACTTTTTTGGAACTTTGAACTCCTCTTGAATAACTTTAAACTTTGCACCTTCCACCATAAATTCACCCCTTCCACGGCCATAGTTCATGCGTTTCTATGTCATCCTCTATTGAATTTATCTTTCATTTACACCCTTATTTATGCTTTCATAAAGAATTTCATTTAGTTAATCTCGGAGGGAATATAAAAGCTTGGCTTACACTTGGATATACGCAGTAACGAAATGCTGAAGCCAATATTGAAAACACTCGACACCGATCTTTCAACAAATCACTCTGTATGCCACCCTACACCTATGTACATTAGGGTGTGGCGGGGATTTTTACGACACCAGACATCAGCAAATAAAAAGGAAACGCTATGATTGCGAAATGGCTCTGTTTTCTAGAAAATAGAAATTTATAGAAATTTCCTCTGTTTAACTTTTCAATCCAAAAATCGTCCCACAACACGCTTGACAAATCCTAGTTTCTTCAGGTCTATGCCACAAATATATTTATGGTCTTATATTGCGAGGTTAATTTTCTTTTAATGTTATCTTCACAGGCGATACTATAGTACGCTACTATAATTTTACTAAGAAGGCAGTATATATCATATTTACTTATCTCTCCCTCGTATCCCAATTGCCTCATTTGTTTACTCTTACAGCTCTGGGCTTGGTGGTTGAGATAAGTGTCTCAAAATTTGGTGTGGCGCCGCTGTTGCTGTCGAGAGAATTTTAGTTTATTTTCTTTTGGTATAATTTTCTTAAGTTATGCTTCGACGATATAAATTTTGAAGGGAGAAGTCGTAAGGTAACGCGTATAACGATGTTTATCGGCCTGCCAAAGCTCTGGTAAGATGAATCAATTCCGAGTCAAGTCAAATTAAAAGTCGAATGAATATTATCATTACTCTATTAGTCTCCCATGGGATATATATATATCATTTTGGGAGTTGGAGAAAGAAAGTGTTTGGCTTTTCTCGAATCCAAACGGAAGATAGGTTGAAGAAAATATTTTCCATGAAACAAGGAGAGAAGATAGAAAGGATTCATGTCAAGACATCAAGGAAGGAAATATTTTTTTAGTTCGCTAAATTGATTTTTTCCGAAGGAATATAGTGTTTTACTTCCACAGCTATTTTATACGATAGCACACACGATACTCAACTTGAGCGCAGCATTTGATACCTCAGGAAGGGAGCTATTTCCAAATCCGTAAGTGAATGGCCTTTCCTGCGAAATATGTCTTTCATCCACTCTGTCTTTCATTTTTTCGGAGTCCCTTTAGTCTTTTCCTCGTATTTTGTCATTTTCTTTATGACCGAACCGATATCCACTGATAGCAATTGTGTGGAACAATACGAGGCCTTAATACCACCACATTCTTCTCAGCGTTAAGTGGAATGCCTTTATAAGATATTGGAAACCCTTCCTCTGATCGTAGCGAGTGGAAATATTATTGCCTTCAAAGGCAACTAGCTCTCACGCAGCGAAATATATAGTTTTGATCGCTATAATGTCCTTGAGAGTATTCTTGTCATATATATTTCTTTTGTACTTATCCACCTTGTGCACGATTTATTTCATCTGTCTTAGTATTCGTACTAGACACTAACCTAATCTTTATAGAATGGAATCGGTTTTGATATCGGCTGAACTGTAACATATCATGATAAATAAGTTGTTATGCCTTTTTGATCAATACTCAAATATTTGCGGTGATACGTTTTTTTAAAGTTAAAGTAAAATTATTTTTCACTCACAGATAGTGATTGAGCGGTTAACTTATGGAAATAATGTCCCTCAATCATTTCTTTTAACGCTTTTCTATCCATTCCCTGAATTCAAAAAAATACCATGTCTAATTTATCGTGGCGTACACTCATATATTCGGCCAACGATCTAATACACCCCGGGTTTGTGTGTCCAAAAGCTTTCTCCGCCTTTGAATTTAATCTCCTGAATCTTTACTCTACACACCCTCCTCTGTCTTTTGCTACCTTGGTATATCTTCTTTACAGAGATACAGCCACTATAGTAAATTAAAGAACCGGTTGTCAAAAAGGATTAACGATAAATTATCTATCCTGAAACTATGTAGTGATAAATTATATCTCTGCATTATTTTCATAGCAAAATTATCGCGAAAATCAAGGCGATTTTTGATCGATATAATTAAATTTACGGCCAAAAGTTGCCTGAAAATTTAAAGCCCGCAGTTGTGTATTAATTTCTTTACAGTGGCGGATCTGTACGGGGGGATTCAAGGGGGCTATGCCCCGCCCCCCATAGGGTCGAAACACACGCTGGATAAAATGGAAGTGTTTGGGGGTTACCACGTTGTACAAAAGTATTTAGTCATATTATTATACGTATTTACCCATTTTAACGATTTGAAACACAAATTAGCTCTAAGCGTAGGGCCTGTTTTACACGCTTTTGGTATGTTACCATCCAGTGGTGGATCCAGAGACGGGCTAGGATAGGCTTTTGCCCCCCTCTTGGGTTACACTATAGATACTATCGTAATTTACACTAGACTGAATCGTAATATTAGCCCCCCACCTTGTCTCTATCCTGGATCCGGACTTCAGCTCCGTTCCTTTGTTATTCGTAATCGTAAATCTGTATATAATATGAAATTGAGATGTGAGTTAAGGAAAAGCAATAGACGTGGCTATGATACAACTCAACTTAATTTCAATAGCTTATGTGGGGCAGTTCGCTGTTGTAGTTCCGCAGGAGAATGACAGATGGCGTCCAGTCTATGCTGTTTTCTTATATGAACACCCCGAAACTGTGAAGATAATTTTTTTCTTTATTCCTATATTATGCCATTTAGCTACCGGATTTCATGAGAAATCATGATTAGCATGCAACCTTTACACCTAGACTTACGCATTCATCTCGAGGTCACTGTCCATTAAACCAGGCGAGACTTTTTGTTTTCTATTTTTCCATCCGCACTCTTCCTTCTACATAAGAATCCCTTTCCTTACCTCCCTCAGCTCCAATTTCACTTTCGTCTCTCCTCCTTCCGTGGGTTGGGGTGGGCGTGTAGTGGGTGGTTAGCAGCGTCACCAGAGAGAGTGTTTTTCTCCCTTTCCCTGCATTGTCTCTCTAGGGAAAGTGTCTGCTACACCCACGTGTCATTCTGCACATTTTGTTGAGAATTAAGTCCGGAGGATGATGCGTTTAGCCTTGAATGTTCTCGCAACGGGCTCCTGGTGGTTTTCTCTAACATAGTGCGATGATTAAGGTGGATATTGTACTTGAATTTGACGCTAGAGAGGTTTAATGACTTATTTCCAATTTCAGATGCAAAATTGTGTATGTGTTCACCGTTAATGTTAGAGTCATTTCACCTTTTGGCAATATTATCTATTTTCTGTGAAGGGCATGGTAAAATCTAGAATAAACCTGTTGCTGATTTATTTTCTGAGTAAAAAGTGTAGATAGGAGTATAATTTTGGATTTTTTACAGTCTTTATATCAACTCACCAACCTGTCTGTTTGTTTGTCTGTTTGTTTGTCTGGTACAAATCTTGTAACTCAAATTTGACTCACTTCCTGTGAAGCAAAAACGCTGAAATTTTGCACACTTCTTCATTTCCGATGACAATACATGAAAATATAACTTTTTCTCTCCAACCCCCCTTTAACCACCCCCCAGTCAACCCCCCCAAAAACATGTTTTTGATCTAAGAAGTTCCAAATGGTCGATTTTCGTGTTTCGTGGCATTTTTAACATAGGGGTAGGCATTTAAAAGCATAGGGGTGGCATTTTGAAACATAGGGGGCTTACCATTCACTGAAAATTTAATAAATATAGTGACTTTTTTAATACGTCACTTTTGGTTTTTCGGGGTCACTGAGTTTTTTTGCTTTGTGTCATATATAAACGTTGCTCATCCCCTGTAATCTAAATATAAAGGCTGGTTTAAAAAAAAAAAATTTTTATAAGAGCTTATTTTGCATCAAAACAATACTATTATGAATATTTGAACGCTTATCATGAATTATTGAAGTTTTGATAAAAATGTCTCAACACTTTTACTGTTGGTTTTTATGTTGAAGTCAATTTAAACCTAGCGAAAGTATTTCAATAGTCCTGATGTACTTCTCCAAGTATAAGGCAATTCAACTATCGCTCTTCATCTAATTTCTATTAGCAGTGAAACCACTACTTTGAGTTCAAACTTAGCCAAACCAAAGCTGCAAAGTTATGTGGGAATTTATACCTATTCTACTGCATTATCCTTCTCTCCCACTGTTATCATTTACCGTTCCCTCCCCTTTCCTCTGCAGCGCTTCTACTTATCACCGAAGGAAAAGTCTTTTATTCAGTCCTTTGTCTTTCACTCCGGGACCCTAATTATTTCTTGGCCACCATCATCCCTATTTCCTCACCGTCACTCTTTTTTAAAGGGATGCAGCACACCCGTCCAGATAAATTCCCGTGGGATTTGTATTTTTCTTTTTAATCGTCGGAATACAGCAGCAACAGTCATCAATCATAAGATTGGTTTAACGCAGCCCTTTCTTCAATTCTCCTGTCACCTAATCTTTTCACACATGGAGAATTTTTACGCTGTAAATACCTCAACAGCTGCTCCATGCATTCAACACGAAATAAACATTTGTCGTTCTTCCCTAATTTCTACTTGTCCGTGAGAATTGATGCAATTAAAAAACAGCTCAACACAATTTTGGAGCTAATGTGCGACGGTACGCTACAGAGGAAAGTTAGGTCAGGGAAGGCGATAGGGGAGGGAACGGCTAATGGAAAATGGTAAAGAGGGAAACACGGCGCAATAAGGGAAGTAAAAGTTGCGGCTTAACGTTACATTGGTTTGGCAAAGTTTTCAACTTATATTAGTGGTTTAATTGCTAATCGAAACTTGATCCAGAGCTAAAATTGTTTTCCCTTAGAATTTGGTGGAAAAAATTTTAATTGAAAGTAAAAAAGAACTATAAAGGTCTCTCAACGTTCATCAATACGAAATGAAAATATTATAGCATGATTATGTGTAAAAATTTCAATTCCGAAAATTCTCCTGCACTGACTTATATCCAAGTTATATGCGCTTCCAGTTAATTAGTTTGTTCCATGCCTGCTGGAAATGGGTGAACACTTTGAAACGTGGACCATTTTGTTTATACCGCGTATTGTTTCAATTTTATTGCTCAAATATCAAGTTTCTCATATTTAGAACTTGATCTAGGAAAATCTTCGCATAATTGCCATGTATTACCTCTATTGGATTTAACATAACAAAATCCGCCACAACCTATGCTATATCAGCCAAAAGTAGAACCTGTTTGTAGGATCCAATTGGAACGCAGTTTACTCTTTTACGAAAGAGAAAAGTTTAATATTTTCCCTGAGTAGTAAGAAACTTGCTAGGTTTGGATAGAGGGGTGTGCCAGTTATTACTTTTCCTCCGTCCTCTCGCCAATATAACCTTTAAAACTGCCTAGTAAATTTATTTATTTTAAATGGTGGTGTTTGGCAAGAATTTCGTAACCATCCAATAATTTTTCACCTAATAATTCCTGCGAATCCCTAACGAAGCGTACTTCATTTTTATAACCTCTGATTGAAAATAGCGGTGTAATTTGTCTTGGTTTACCCTTCATGTTTTTAGATTTTATTGTGTTAGACTCTTTCGGCCGTATTCATAGATTTCTGCTAAAACACGCTGGTAGGGCAGCTAACTTGGTCGGCTGCCAAGACATTTTAGTCGCCTACTAAGACATGGTATTCATGGATTCTATTGGGTCAGCTACTAACATGGTATGCTAGTAGCCAGCTCGGCAGCCGATACTCGGTAGCGATTTGTGTTCTACCCGCTAGGCTACTCCTGGAGTATGAAAAAACATAATTAGCAACGTCAGTGATGTACACATTTATACTCGAAAAGTAAAAATACTCCTTAATGTCGGATTATAAACGAAAAGTTATAAAAATTTTACAATTCAGAAAAGAATCGTAAAGATCATAACGTTAAGGTAAATGTGTGAATAAAACACATTTATTAAGCTACAAATACCTACGAGCGAGAAATTAGTAACACATGTTTACAATTCCTAAAATGTTATAAGTAAGGAAATACAACAATCTGGCTCGCCACATTAAAATTGTTCAAATTTGACAGCGTACAAGTGCGGAAACATAGGGCATATAGTTAACTAAAGGTGGTTAATATAAAAAAAACAAAATATAACCCAGCTAACTTGTTGTACTTCTTTATTGCTGATCGTTGCACAAACAGCACTACAACGTACAAAAAATTTCACTGCACATTTTACGAGCTGTCTTTATGATAGGTACTTATAATCAGTACATTCCGAATCAACTGATTCAATGAAAAACTTGGCTCATTCTAACTTAAAAACTGTAACGTAACACTAATAAAGCATTATAATCAGTTTTCCAATCACTCCGCACACACTAAAAGCATTTCCACTCCTTGAAGTTCGAAAGGATTCTTCACATCTCACTTCTCACTCATCACTTACGATTTAGAATCACTTCATGCTATTTCACATTACCATTACGTTGGAAGTGAAATGAATTGGCAGAAACAAATTGCTAAACCAGTTATTATAACATCAACAAACTGCAACAAATTTCCAATCTCACAATCCCTCGTACCGTAGCCAAAAAAAAAAAAAACAGCAGCGCAACGAAATGCGTGAAATGTAAACACTGGTGATATCTCACGATGAAGTGACCAGAATAAATAATAAAATCTAACAGAACTTGTTACTCTACAAACGAATGAAAATTAATACGCGTCCGCTGTATTCCTAAAGAACAATTACTTCATGTATGAAACATATCCCCTTCTTAACAGATACCTTTGATGGAAATGTATACGGTTGATTAAAACCAGTATGGAAGCAATAAATAATTTTACCGAAGCTCATGCACTCACAAATCACTTCACTTGTTGATTCACTCTTTACTTCATCATCTTTATGCAATCAATTCACTTAGGGGCGCACTGAATGCACAAATTTCGTTCACTTACACTAGAGGCACAAGTTCACTGCACGTCGTAGTTTCCTTGCTGTGATAAAAAAATTTAATCCCTGTCAACAATCGCACTACATACGTTGTCTGCCTTACTTTAAGTATGGATTTTCGTGTTACCATTTGGCATTAATGCATAAAAAATCCATAACAGGATACAAATAAAACCGTAGTTCGATCATCCACAACGGTCCGCCATATTTAGTAGCTCCCTTAGACAAGGCAGTTGGGCGACTAAGGGCCGGCTACTAAGATTGTAGCATGCTAAGCTTAGTAGCCCTTACTAACAATCTATGAATATCATTGTGCCAGTATGCTACTACTTAGAACGCTACTTAGGCGTTAGTAGTTTACTAAGGAAACTATGAATACGGCCGTTTGACTCAGACTGCTCTTTGACTTTTGAGTTCTCATTATCTCATCTTATCAGATCCCTTTTTGCACTAATTTACGCTTTAGTCTGATTTCCAGGGTTTTTTTTCTGCCAGGCTCTCTGAGCGCCCTTAATTTGTCCATTAATTAAGCGCTGGCGAAGTCTAAACGAATTGGATGCTTTAGCTTTCGTTTTCTTTTCACTTCATTTTCAGGCCAGCTTCGATTTCAATTATCAACAGAATTAAATCAGGAAAGAATCTTGGGAATTTTTCTCTCTCAATCCGGTAAAAATAGTTTAAATGCTCATTGCTTTGTAACAATGGTGATGGAGCAGAATAAATAGGCGATAAACATGTCATCAATACAAAATAAATGCATAAGAATATGGTCAAATATCATATTGATGTTCCAAAATTCTCCGTTGAATATTAATACCCAAGTTATTAACTATTTTAGAGTCTTCAATAAGTTCAAAAGCTTCATGTCATAATTTCAATTGAAACGAGGATGTTACTTTCGTTAAGGGTAATAGAGTTTTATTACGCCCTTTTTAAAGATTATTTTGCATTCTGTGAACATCTCCCCACTATTTTAGCCAACGTAGGTACCTCATTACCCATTATCTTTTCATGGTATCTTATTTTGTTTTCGCTTCACTTTTGGGCCAGCTTCACTGTTTATCACCCGCGGAGATCAATTGTGTCTTCTTTTAAAAAATAAAATTTTTTACCTTTTTGATGGGAAAATTTTTATTTTTGATCTAGAAGCTAGAAATTTTTTATTGCAATGGATTCGCTTACGATGGGACGTGTGAAAAAAACCTGAAAATCTTGAAAACCGACTTCTAAGTTATTGATCTCAATTTATTTGTGATTGTGTTACCTGCTCTGAAAAATTGAAGAGAGAACTTCAAATTAGTAACAATATTTTGTGGTTCAAGTGAGTAAATTGTTAGTTTAGTTGTTAAAAATGAAGTCTTCCTTCTGTATTTCAAGCGTACGTTTCGTCGTGCGATTTATTGCTTCCATTGTTTTCCTTTAGTGTAATCTCGCAAAATTTCAGCGGTTAGCCACGGTATAGGGAATCAATGTCGAACTTATACTCGTAAATTATTCTCCAAAGTGTTCGTCGAAGCTTATGATTGTTTCGTGAATTTCCTGTTGACGGTAAGCAGTAAATGACATTTAGAGGAAATTACTGTGGTGTTAGTATGAAGTCCTATCAAACTGAAATGGATAATTATTGTATACCTTTAAACGGATGTATACCTTTAAATCCTCTTCAAGGAAATATGCCCATAAGCTCTGGCCTTATGCTGCAGCTATTAATGATGATAATTGTGTTGCAATCTTGATTTAAAGCTGGTAATAGCTTAATCCGTTTGATGAGGATTGAACATATTATTTTAAACTATCAATCGCCTTTTGCTTGTATGAATGTTAAGCTTTCTAATGCAGTTCTACTTAGCGTGCTTAGGACGGAAACCATGATGTATTACTAAGAACATGCCCATTATATTTCACGCTGCGCATTCATTATCCGATTTGTGATAGATATATATGTCATCCGTGTATGTTTTTCTTTTTTATTGTGTTTCTCTATATTTTCCATTAATGCAGTTTGATTCTGCATTCACTATCAGGGGGATAGAGGTATAAGGCGTTTCGTATTGAAATTTAACCCTTAATTAACCCATTATTTCTGAGGATTTAGCTAAATTTTCTGTGAATTACGACCAGTGCAAAAATTGTAATTTTTGGCTGCACATGGAAGACCTTTGGTGTTTTATATACATTAATATCGCATGCAATCGATTTCGCTTTTTCAACATTAAATATTTTCCGTTGAAACGAAAATATTAGTTTCGGGTAGGGATTCAAGTTTTTCTCTCACCATGGATAATGGGGTGCCAATTATTGGCACCTCATTACTCATGGTGATCCTGATGTCGTTCCTATTTAAAGTTGATTGAAATGAAATGCTTTAAGGAGACATATGGATGTCTCTGTTGTATCGCAACCAAAGAACTCATGCATTTTATCCATAATACATCCCATCCCTCGGACCTGAAGAAGGATAAGGGAAGCCTTATTCTTCAATTGGAAAACCTCATTGAAGCTTTAAACTATTCTCATCGATATCACAAAGGCATTGAAGATGGCTGATACGTCCTCAATTTCTCGCAACTTGAAAACTGGGAGACAAGGAGTGATTGATATAACCAAAGGCCTTACACCTTCTATCATAATAGGAAAAGAAGGACACCTTATCGCGGTGGTTGTTCCATGAAATAGCTGATGAATTCTAATTGGGTTAGTCACAAGTACATTGCTTAAACCTGTGTCTGCAAGAGTAAGAAGATAAAGTACAAAGTACTGAAGAGCACAAAAACTGATAAATTTGTGGAAGACTGAGGTATTGATCTTCACAGAAATAGTTTTGATATTCATACTGTTCATAATATCTGATTGCAGGTTATGTTACTGCAGTTTTCCGAAGAAAATTGCTGTTTTCATGTTGTGATAACACTCAGGCATATGTAGAGATATGAAATGTTCCATAGATATTTCATAACTAATCCTTAACAAGTTTTAAATCTGTATTAGATACATATTTTGGTTTTAATCAATATTTATTGTAAATATGTGACATAATTAACTTCAATCATTATCAAAAAAGAGATGCATGAATTTTTCGAGGGCAAGAAATATGGTTCCCATAAAATTGTCTGACCTGCCTAGTAACTCTCTTCCCGTGCATTTTTTACCATAGTGAAAATCCTACAGGGGGGAGCTATTATGTATTGTTAACATTTTATAATCATTAAGAAAAAAATAATACAAAAGAAAATGCAAATTCGTGTGTGATAAAATTTTTGTTTGGTTAAATGACATTAGTAGTGTAAACGTAAAGTAATGAAGCTTTGGGAACGACGGTTGTTTGTTGCAGTGTAGGCAATGAAAATTTGCTAGAATGTATTGCTATGCATAATAATTTCCTCCTCATAAAAATTATTATGCTAAAATATTCAATGCTGAATTCCAAATGCTCTAGTAGTGAAATTTCAAAGTATAGAGGTTGAAAAAAATGTCAAATCAAAATAACGAAGTTCAAAAGTATTTTATCATTCCTTTTTCTTCGATAAGTTGCAAACTTCAGCAGCAATAATGATAATTCTATGTAGGTCCTAGGTATGTCCATGAACATCATTGCATGAAGTCTTGTAAAGGATTGCATAAACTAGGATTCCGCATTTTATTTTCACTTTTAAATAGTAAACGTTTTAAATGTATAATTCCAAATAGTTCGATTGTTCTTTCTTAAAAAAAATTAATGTTCCTGAAATATATTTCGTCTAATATATGATTTTATTGTGTGAAATAGTCTTTCAATGCAGTTGAAGTTCAGATAAGATATAATTTTTAAGAGTTTTAAATGTATCGGGTGAAATCCTTCATCCTCCATCGGGTGAGATTCTACGGGTGAATTCTTTGCGCTATGGTATTTTTTGGCACCGTTCCATTTATTTTGTACGCCCTAGTGGAGTAAACATAAATAATTAATTTTTCAGATTTTTTTAAATAGGCACAAGTTTATGCTTCAAATGCGAGTATTCTTCCATTCTAAAGACCCTTTGCACTTAAAATTCACGCTGTTGCACGATTTGTCCATTGCATTATTGCGTCAATACCAGAGATGGATCTCTTACGGCTAGGAGAGCTAAATTATTGCCTTATATCGCTGTGATGAACCTAGATTATTGCTCTATCGAAACGGTCGTATTTTATTCAGACCTAGAAAAGCGGTGCCATTCGCTTCATTTTACGCTGCTTTTTCTGACTAATATCGCAAATGCCTTTTTCATTGGTATGCACTGGAATAATAGCGTTCTTAGTTATTCTCCTCGTAGTTATACGAGGCCATCCTGCGATGAAAAACTGTATCCCAATCCCGTAAACGCGTCCCCTGGAATTGGTGTGAAATGGACTTGAAGTCAAAATTCTTTGAAAATATGTTTTCCCAGCCAGCCAGCTTACAACCGTTCTATTTTTTCCTGGAATTGCTTGATAGATCCCCTACTTTGTGTGTATTTAATGAATGAAGCTTATTTATGCTCTGGTTTCCCCGTAAGAGCAAATACAAATTCTCATAACAATTTATGCTCAAACAATAAGATATTCTTGGTAAAATTCTTCTAGAAATAAGGGGCAAAATATCACACCAAAATAAAATTACACTAAGTTCATGATTTTAATAATCAGGAAAAAGTGTAGAATCAGGTGAAAAGTTCTCAGGTAACTTGTAATATAGAACCATGAAAATGAATGTATTTTTTTTCACGAACGTGCTCAAGAAGACGTCTCGATATTGTCTTGATTTTCACTCAAGAGAGTGAAAATAACTGAGAGAAGTAAATATATCCGCCGAGAGGGGGTTTTAACTCATGACAAATTGTTGACGTGATGGGAGATACTATCATATTTCAATCATTTTTCATTAGTTCAGCAGAATGTTTTTTACATTTTAATCAGAAAATAATTTTCCACAAATGTTACTTCAAGCTATGTGTTCGACATTTTATTTTCTTATACGCATTAAAATCATACCGTACGGCATACTATATCTCACTAGCTGTTTATCACTAACGCAACAGTACTGTTCCGCTTCATAAATAGCAATTTCGAATTATTTTTGATCTGTTAACGCAATTTTATCTTTGTATTGCAAAGCAAT
Source organism: Ischnura elegans (assembly GCF_921293095.1). Taxonomy (NCBI): domain Eukaryota; kingdom Metazoa; phylum Arthropoda; class Insecta; order Odonata; family Coenagrionidae; genus Ischnura; species Ischnura elegans. The sequence continues at coordinate 12,461,124 of NC_060248.1, read as the reverse complement.
TTACGATTCTGGGTAAAATAAGGTGAAGGTATGCATGCCTGTCTCTAAATAGATACTTAGATTTTTCGTTCATTGATGCTGGGCGTTCTTTGGCTTCTGTGTTAAGAACATATTTTTATTAAGTTTCTCTATTTGTGCGAATTATTTCTTCATCACTTGATACTGTTGTGAAAGCGGAAAAATAATTAGTTTTACCGTAAAATATCTTGTATTTTCTGCATAACTGTTTACATTGTTTAAGTATAAATAATTCGGAATTTTAGGCAGCCCCAAAGGTACAGGAACTAGTATCTAGACTGGATACAAAAACTTTTCCCAAAAAATTTTCCTAACTAATATATGTACTCAAATAAAGACCATTTATTGTATTCCAGTTTTTGAAAAAGGCAGAATAAATGTTTACTTTTGTGTAATGCATCAAGCTGTGCTATGTAAACACTTATCATGGTTAGTTACAATTTGTAACATAATGTGAGTTACAAATTTAATATAAACTTCGATTTTATATATAAATAGTATCCATTCCTTTAGCAGCCAAGATTCTATTTTTTTGTTTCTCAAGTTTATAAATACTCTTATAAATGATTTAATAATTTAGGCCCCATGTAAACAAAGTACCTCTTGAATTATAATTAGAATTTTGTAAGGATATATTCGTATCAAACACAGACATGCTAGAAGCAGTTGAAGTTTCCATGCAAAATTGTTTTCTACTTGGAAGTCGAAAGGCATTCAAATATTTTTGCGGTTAGGAGGTATATATATCCTTTTATCGTTGAAAGCAATCCTCACGTGGTAGGTTGTGTGCCTACGAAGGAGTCTCCTGTGTCACAAGTCTAGCACTAGACGGAGAATCTTATTATTTGCCATTCCAGTCAGGCTTTTTACGCGACGCTTTCGGAGAGCTTGGCACTTGACATTTTTCCGCGTTTTCCTCCGACTGCAAAGCACCTCTATCTTTTTTATCCAGCCAGCTTTTTTTCCTTGAGGTCGTTTTTCCCGCGAAGAATAATATCTGGGGAACATCGTTCGTCGCTCTCAACTTACTACGAAGGGCAGTGTGCCCGTGATTCAAGTACATGGTCGTATGGTACAATTTGTTTTGAAGAGCTGGGAAAACGTCTATTGTCACACCATCAATGGCGCAAATTTGTAGATGGCATGAGAATAAACCTCTTATTGAGAGTAAATCTCATGTAAAGGACTCGCTATGCATTTTAAGGAGGAACCATCATTTCAAACATGCCCGAAAACCTCCCCTTATTTTGACATATGTTGTTGCTCATTATTTTTTCTATCGAATAGTGAAAAATATTACTATGTCATCGGCCATTTAAGAAAGATTTATGGATTTGAAAATGACGGATTTCCACCTTGAAATGCATTGTCTTTATGGGAGAATGCTGACCTTCCCTTGTAAAACATTTTTTATCTCAAATTTGGCCCGAAATATATCGTTGAAAAATTATCATAGCATAGAATAGACATCGATGCTTAATATATGTATTTTTTTAGAAGGGGTTACCGATATGTTAGTGCCAGTATTTAAGTTTAAAGAACATACTCCCGGTTTTCTGCAGAGCGAGCAGCCATTATGCGGCGGAGGTAGTGGCAACGTTGCAAATATACGGAGGTTAAATATGAAGGGCGATATTGCGCCTGTCGACCGATGCATAATTCCAGTGAATTGGATTTTTCGGAGTCATTTTTATACGTATTCATTAAACGAATATTCAGTTCATCTCGAAACGTGCTCCACACCGAAATATGAAATTTATCAGTGCTGGTTGTCAAAGTAATTCCTATATGCGACTACATTTTATTAAACATGCGATTAATCATGACCGGAATTCAATACATCCCTTGAAATTGTCGGCGTATCGCTTCAAAAGCGAAAATGATAGAATATAATGAGACTTGCGATAGTTTATCTGTTCTTCTGAATACTACTTCAAATTGTTTTACGTTTATTTCGAAAAATATGCATCGTTTTCAACTTGTAGAAAATACTTATTTAAATAGAAGTTCTCAGCGTTAAGTAGAAAATCTAGCGAATTATGTATTTAATCATCAGTTTAATTGATATCACTGGTAAACACGATTTTTGGCGCAAAAGGTTCATTAACCGATACTAATAGGGTTTTTCGCGCTGATTTCAAATATGTAAATAGTTTTTCTCCATCACCCTCAGTTTTCGTGTGATTCACCGAAACGTCCCGAAAATCCTTCAAGGAAGAACTAATTGTGTACACAGATGCCACACCAGAACAGGGGGGAGTTGTGATCCCAATATGGGAGTTATCGCAAAGTTTTCCTATTCCGGAGGGATACACAATCAATGCAGCGGAAGTTTATGCTGCCGTGGAAGGCCTCCAGCGAACCATGGATTTACTTCAGGCGTTTAAATTGTTTAATGTGGCTCTCACTATGTTTGTAGATTCACAAGTTGCCTTGTATTCCTTAAAGAAAGGGCAAGGTATTGTATTTCGCACACATAAGCGTCTTGTTAACATGTATATGGATATTTTAATAAATTTCGAACAGTCACACTCAGTGACCTGGGCCTGGGTACCCTCCGCCGCCAACTTGGCTGACGAGCCCTCGCGGGCCGTGCGCTGACCGCTGTCCTTGCGGTTAAAGATTTCACTTTCTTGAAGAACTAACCACCACTCTATATTACGTTGGTAAACGTGTGAGATTAAGAAATTTGGGAGCCGTAACACATACGCTACCCATGCCAGGTAACCAGCCACTTTGGGGATGTCACTTTTGCGTAGTTTGGGGATCATTGGGATCACTGTTAACACACGTTTTCTGGATTGGGGTGTCAACTGCACAGTACCCTCACTTGTATCTATTGATACACCCAGATATTTGATACTTTTAACACAACGTAACACAGATTTAGACATGTTTACATCTATACCAAGCACTTCAGATAAATATTTGCAAATTTCAAACATACAAAACACATTAATGGAATAAAAGAAGTCCAGATGCGAGTCCAAAAAATGAATTTTCAGCGACATGTTGCACCCCATGTCTTTGTACGATTGCAACATTTCTTCCACAATGTACCGGAAGTTCTCTGCTTTATTATTCCCCAGAAAATTCCGTATCACACTTTTCAGTGCCCCCCAAGCTGTTCTTTCCACCCATCCTCGAACATTTTGTCACCCATCAAAATTCTCATCTGGGGTCCCACGAGAATTCCTTCTTTGATTTTGGCGTCACTTACCCGAGGAAATAGTGCCTTCAAATGGCGAAATGCATCTGAATTTCTGTCCATAGCCCTCACAAAGTTCTTGACCAGCCCTAACTTTATGTGCAGAGGAGGAAGAATAATTGCATCTGAGGAGACTAATGGAGGATGCGCAATATTTTTCTGTCCAGGAATTGGTGATTGCCGCTGTGGCCATTCCTTTCTGAGGTAATGTTGTGTCTTGTCTCTGCTATCCCATTCACATAGGAAGCAGCAAAATTTGGTGTAGCCTCCCTGGAGACCAGTTAACAAGGCAACAACCTTTAACTCGCAACACACCATCCATTTGTATATATCATATTGAATTGTGTCCAAAAGAAATTTCATGTTTTTATAAGTTTCTTTCGCGTGAGTAGCATAAGCTACAGGCACAGAGGGAAATTTGTTCCCGTTGTGCAACAGCACAGCCTTCAAACTCGTTTTTGACGAGTCGATGAATAGTCTCCATTCACTCGTTTTATTTCATGGCCAAGTTCATCCATCACATTCTCAATGTTGTTGCAGTAAACCAGACCATTTGCTTCAGAATAGAAATTTTGGAACTCTCTTTGAGCAACTGGCCTCATTGCAGACGGCAAATCTGGGTACTTCACTGTATGCTTGGATTTTTCAGTAATTCCACTTATCTTTGTTACACAGAAGTAACAGTCTGATGAGTGGTTTCGTGGTTCACGCCGAACCATGGGTACAGCAAAGTTCATGTGACGCTGCGATCCCTTTTCCCACTCTGCGAGACGTTTCGCGCATGTCGAACAACATGTATGTGGTGCCCTGTCCTTGTCTTGCTCCCCCACTTTACAACCGAAGTATAATTCATAGCAATGTTTCACCAAAGGGGTCAAAGAACGACGCACAGTGGGCCAAAATCCAAAAAAGCTGGCCAAAAGTCGAAAAATGAAGTTTGCGCAAATCAATCAAAAACAGTTGATATTCATTATTAAGCATGTACTCTATAAGATAGGATACCATACAGAGCATGGAATACGTTAATATAATTTTTACAGCTGTTTAAAGTAGAGCATGTCGGAGTGATTTTAGCGACCAAATTTTTTCCTTTGAAAATAGCTAAATTTGTAGCTTCATTACAGTGTCGTTGTTACGAATATTGGTTTCAATGTATTTTTATCCATAAAATTGGTCTTCATAAAATGAATATGGACAGTGTTTGTTTGATTTTACTTGTTAATTCATATTTTTATAATTTTTCAAAAACTGTGTTGATTTTTCATTGAATTTCATTTTTAACGGCAATTATCGTTTGTTTATACATCAGAATACACGGAGTTATTTGCACTGTGAGATAGACAAAAGCATATAGAATAATGTCCAGAATGCAGTTTTTGCGATAACTTGCGATCCTAATTTTAACAACCATATTTCTGTGAATCCACCCCGGCCGCACGGTCCACTGTGGCGGCCACGAAACGGCGGCGGGACTAAGCGAAGAAAGGATATGATATCCGTGCATAAAGACTACGGAATACTAAAAGTCCAATGACATTTGTCACTTGAATACATATTTTATGAATAATTGTCATATTGTTTTTGCACATTATACTGTAAATGGCTAAATTCAACGAACATCTTGTCGCAAATAACAATTTCTTGCTATATTGGTGACTGGCAATTCTACGATTAGGTCATTGGAAGGTTCCTCGGCAGAGTTATGGCTAAAATATATTTGAAAGGATTTTCTCAGAATTTCGGATTTCCCTAAAGCATCATGGGCAGGCTGCGGTCGAGGGGTTTAGGAAGGTCATGCACGTGCAGCGACAGGCGCCCACGCCGAATGGTTGAGGATTTGCGACCCTCCGTACTTACTGGCCCGACAATGCTGGTTTTACAACCTTACCAGTAATGACTCTTTTCTACTTCCCCTAATTCATCGGTAGCTATCCCATGTTATGCTTTTTACACTTTTTTGTCTCTTTTTGCCGACCCTTACCGCCACTTGTTCCGACAAATGGAATTCTTAGTTAGGGTTTTTCGGTTGTTTTTGCGTACCACATCCATCAGTTGTCCTAGAGAGAGTGTCGAGTGAACATCCACTATAACACTGGATTGATCTGTTCAACGTCAGAAGCGCTTTAAAAGAGGATATAGTTACCTACTTGTTCCTGGGAACCAAAGCCTCCTTGCACCCGCCTCCGTTTCGTTGTGACTTCAATAAGTGTTCGTCGCATCCATCGAAAAAGATTTTACTTTCCATTGTAGCGAGAAGCAGTTCGAAGTTAAGCAAAATTTTTAAAATGATTCCTAGTTGCAGTCCGCAATTGTTTTTTGCTACCCATGTAAGAATGGTGATAGTTCGGTTTTCGATGGAACTGATTACCTGATATTTTTAATGCCTTTTTGATTCAAGTTTTTGACAGTGACATTATTAGCTAGTATTTCTTCAATATTAAAATTATAAATTATTATGGTCTCTGCCACTGGTTTACATTTATGCTGCATTGCACTCCACTACTTATTATTTGCGGTGACTTTATGGTATGTACCCTTATCTGACAGTTTTACCCTTGGGTCTTCGCGCGGAGGCCGCGTGCGGACGGTAATAAACCTAACGGTTCGCGCGCTTTCGTAGCCCTTTTCACTCGGCGGCTGCCCACTTGTGTCCCCAGATTTGTTCTTTTACTTTGAACACGTGCAAATTTTTCCAATCTAGAAATTTAATTTTCCCAAAATAAGCCGTCTAAGCGATTGGCTCGCTCATTTCTAGCCGAGTCAGTTTCCTTTCAGTATTCCTTGTCGAATTGCCGAAGGACGTCCACAGAGTAGTTACTCAGTTATGGATACAACGACAGTGACTAGTTAAGATTTACATAGTGTCGTCTTGGCAAATAGAGAGGGAACTATTCACAAAGTTTTTATACACGGAGCGGGAATCGTGAAATATGACATTCTTCCTATTGGGCAGCTTTCCGAAGAGGCATTGGAAGCCCGACACAAGGATTAGAACATTAGAAGATTAGAAAAAATCGGGTAAAACATACCAGAAAAGTTGACTTTTTGACTCAAAATTTACCTTATGCAAAACTATTTGATAGCTTTAACGTTGTTAGCAGTAGGAAAAATTCTATTTTTCCCTTGATATTTCCTGAGCAGAAGATAGGCGTGCCCCTGTAGAGTTTGCTTCCCGCATTACATTCGCCTATTTTAATTGTTATCGCCCTTCTAAACAACATTTTGGCCTACATAATACTAAATAAGTTAAATTGCACATTTACAATACACAATTTGTAAAATGTTTCGTTAATTTACTAATAACTTAGACTCTAGCGACTTTTGGCCAGCTTTTTTCTATTCTAGCCCACTGTGCGACGTTGCGACTTGAATGTCAACTCCCCACAAATATAACAGAAGTTGTTGGGGTGGTTAACGCACTTCCTGGGCATCTTGTCTCACACGTAAAGCACAGGCACAGCACCGCACACTGAAGAAGGAGAAAACAACTTCACTTCGTACCGGTTATTCAAGTCCTCTGTCACCTTACGCTTGCTACTGAAATGTCGGTGATTCTGACGAGCGAGTGTGGTCAACAATGACTGACAACGCTACTACAGTAGGAATGTGTGCGATTATAAAGCACGCGCTCCGATCCACTACTCACGACACAACCCTGATTAATAATATATGAGCGATAAATTGACAATACTAAAAAAATAAATATATATATCACTGGGCGTCCAGAAAGCTCGCTTTTTCAGGAACAAAATTGCATTTTTTGACATTGTGGTCCCCGGGTACCAACGCTGACGATGTATAATGGAACGAAATGCAGTCTCAATTTACGCGTATAGTATGACAAGTGCGCTGGTTTTTGTTTCATTGCTCTACGATAACTAGGGTGGAAGTTATGTCCTTTTAAGTGTATATTGGTGCATGAAACCAGATTTTTCGGGATTTTCGGGACGTTTCGGTGAATCACACGAAAACTGAGGGTGATGGAGAAAAACTATTTACATATTTGAAATCAGCGTGAAAAACCCTATAAAGATCGGTTAATAAACCTCTTGCGCCAGAAAATTTTTGTTTTTTTGTAAACCAGTGATTCAATGTCTAGAATAAGGTGTACAGGTAAATGAATGTACCACGAGACAAGCATATTGCTGTTGGGTACCGACTATGTAGTATTTGGAAATACAACTTCGCGAACGTACTAATTAATCGAATATTCACCCTTGTAATTCTTCGAAAGTATAAAATAAAATACACAAGAGTACTTCCTTTTTCACTGACCAAACAATTTACTTTGATACGTTTTCCAAAGGTCCAATTAGCATAATTTGAAAAAACAACAGTAAATACATTTACCTATTCATGAAGTCATTGCAGGAGGATAAAAATTAGGATGCATTCCTGAACAATCGTTGGCAGCTGACATAAGTGAGTCCGTAGAAGTTGCAATGCCAGCCTTCCAAATTTACTGAAACTTCGGCACTAGGAACAAGTATTATTAAATTATCCTGATACTAATGATTCGAATTACATTTGGGTTATAACTGACACATTAGTTTCTAATTTTCACTTATCAACTCCTTATTAATAGTATGGATGAGGCTATTGAATGGAAAATCTACAAAGAAATAAACATTAAAGAGCTTTGTGTCAGTCATTCGACAGGGACTTTAATCTTCATAAATCAAGACATAAACATTGATTATTTAAACAATGATGGACACTTTATGTTGGGAAATATTGCAAAAACTTCTTAAGAAATCAAAAATGCACGTCGACGATTCGGTATCTTCAACTCGATAGATGCACTCGTTGGAATCGCTTCGATGGAATTGATGTATTCACTTTGGGCCACATTTCGTTTCCTCAAATAATCCAAGCTCTTCCAGCAATCAATCCAAGCATCCTTCCCACTGTATGTAAGGTTAAAAATCCTCCCAGTTAGACATTTGTTTGTATATAAAACATTAAGAATTTTTTACAATCGTGGTGGACATAAAAATAAACCTTGTCCCTGCACAAAAGCTTTAAGATTCCACGAAATTACTTGTATTCCTAAACCAAAAATTGAAGCTTGTAAAAATTTCTTTAATTATTTAGCACCAAAATTGTACGTAAATCTTTGGCAAAAATTACAAGGTTGTAATAGCGAATCTGAATTTGCAAAAAAACTGAGAGACTGGTTGTTTAGTCATAAAAATATTGAATTTTTATTTGAGACAATTAAATAATCTGTTCGTTTAATTGCTTAAACTTATTTTGTTACAAAATTTATTATAATTTCATTTCATGTTAATTTTCCTATTACTGTATTCTAATCGTATTTTGTATGTTTTCAAGGTTGTATACATGCACATGGACAAATGTTTCTATGAAGGACTCATAGAAGAGCCACTTTTGTTTAAAAGTTAATATAAAATGTACTGCCGAGCATTGCCTTATTTGTATGTAATGGCAACCCCTAATCAAGACTCATCTTAAGGGGTGTCTAATTTCACTGTTAATGTATGACATATGTTGTAATATTTTGGGGCAGTGAAATAAATATCTTTATCTTTATCTTACCTTTACCTTCAGACACAAATTTGCCTTTAAATCGGCATAATGACGCCATCACTTCAGCCCAAAGGTATATTTAATAACTTAAGGCTAAGTAAAAGGGATAATAAAACGAGTAATATTGTCACAATGCAACGTAACTCTACGAGGTAACGTAAACAAACAAAGGTGCTCAACCGCTGTGAAACTACGATATGTTGGCAGCGTTGTCGACTTGGTGGTCAGCAATTATAAATAAACCATTTTTCCAAATTAGGTTGAAATTAACAGAGCAAAAGGTCTCATTAGTTAAGTTCATTTTATTCATCACAAATGATGTAGTTATAAAGCTTTACTGTATTTCCAGAGAAAGTACTTAAATTCTTCCGATACCTAAGAGTCAATATAACAGCCATTCTTCATATCACTAGATTATTCCATTTTAAGTAAAATTCATGCATTGTACAGCTATTTTGATTGATTTAGCATTACTTTTATTTTTTATGAATGACTAATTTAGCGATTATAACTCGTTGTTATCGAGTTTATCTAACTAATGAAAGCAGTATTTCGAAGCGCAGGTTCCTCCTTAATTCCTTTATCTTCTTTTCCAATTTATCTTCTTTTGCTTGCATAAACAAAGATGTTGCTACGATTATTTGTTCCTATGATCGCTGCGCCGCCTTTGGATTTTGGTGGCCATTTTTTGAACTAAACCCATACTCAATTTTAATTGGATAGACATAAATAAATGGAAATTTATTGTTTTCATAATTTTTCCTGGAGTTTCAGACAATTTTAGAGGGGGTCTTCATAGGACTTTTTGTCGTATCTCGTCTCGTTTACCCCAAAAATTTGTATGGGTGAGTGAATGATTGAATGAGTGAGCTGTTGTTAAGGGGCTTTATAGAATATAGATGCCGTGTAAACTGAATGGTTACTTATGAAATAAGGAGAGGTGTTAGGCCTAAGATCTCGTTGGAAATAGTTTTTTTCTTATTTTTTCTTAAGTCGTGAAGCGTGAGCTTTTTCTCTCTTACTTGTTATGATTTGTCTTCTTCTATCTACGTATCTATTGACTATGTTTCTTGCTTCCGTATTCTCACTTTCTAATTATAACAATTAGATTTTGAAATACTTAAATGTCATCATTTATTCGTGAACTAGGTCATCCGGCGCTGCTCGGGAAGGAGAGAACCCAGAGTATAGCATAGTTTCCTTCATCAAAGAAAACGAAAGGCATTGATTTTGATTCGTTACCCACCATTAGTGCATTTATAATATACAAATTATTAGGTTCTAGAATTCCCAGTTTAGACGAATGGCAATGGTCAATTTTAACCGCATTTGAAAAAGACCAGATTGGCGCCCTTGCGATGCCACTCCACGTGACGTCACAGGGACCTAGTTTTTATGCGATTAGATAGGAGTTTTACATCGCCTGAGATTACCAATGCATGCATGAGGGACAGACTTCAGGGAAAATCTCTTAATAATCACCTATTAAAACTGGCTAAGGTCGGAAATTTTTCTTCTTCTGATAAGGTATTAATAATCCTTATTTAAGCCAAGCCAGCTAACAGGGTACTCTGCTACCTGCTAGTATCCTGCGTCGTATTAGCGCTCAAAGCCTCGCCCCAAGGTCACCTCACATGGCGGAAGCGGGAACCAGAGTGACGTCACACGGGTTTTTCCCAACATTCATACTTCCCCGTCGCGTTTTCACGCGCTTGAAAATCTTCACTTTTCATTTGATCGTGAAAAATAGAAAAATCTAAAAGCGTGAAATGCGTACTCAAGGAGTAATAATTTTCGATTTAGGCACTAAAAATATAATAGGAAACCACCCTATTGCGAAATTTGGAACTTGGAATATATGGTGACTTGGTATGATGTTTAGGTAATTGAACAAAGCAGGTATGATGATTGTATACACATGTAATAGCAAACCATGGAAAAACGATTTCCGTGTACCGCGTACGGGATCATTTTATACCCCGCTCCACAACATTGGTCATTGTGTGTATCCGTACTTTTGCAGACCATAAACGTCGCGTGAATACGTACTCTAGAATCAAGATTTGCACTAAGAGGATTACTAGGGATAGATAGTGTCTTTTGAGCAATGTTTCCGCATTGAACGTGTCTAGAGGTTTGTTTACCCGGCAGGATGTCCAAAGGTAGAAGCTATGTGACACGACGTAACGAACGGTAATGAGTTTTTTTTTCGTATGTAGATTTTCACAGCTTCTTTTATCAATGTTGGTGGTGGTTCTCGGGTATTGCTGTGTAGGTAACATTTTCACTCAACGTTTCACTCCTCCTACTGGGAGCGTTATCAAGAGAATGGGAGGAAACCGTTCTCGTCCCGAGCTTTTATAGGTTTCGTTAACCCATTGTTCACCCGATTTTGAATATTCGCGGAAGGCGATAGTCGTTGGTCATTATATTGGGCCAGGAACCCTCTCCATATACGGCTGAGGTTATATCCAACCTCCCTATTAAAGTTGTTAGGCCTTTTCGCTATCACGATGGATTCACGTATAAGACGCGGATGATATTCTTCCGTCTTCGCCAATATCCGTGTAGCGCTAAACATTATTTTATGCCCAGGGCTGGAGGCTTAGTGTTCAGCGACAGCTGATGCGATATAAAAAAGCCAAAGACTTAAAATTAATAAATCCTCTTATCTGGATTACGAATACACAATCCTATTCAAATCGGGGGGAAAAAAGTTGCAATGATTTACAAATAAAATATTAAGATGCACCATAATTTAGGCATCATTACAACTAATTGTAAGTGATATAAAAATGTAGTGAAATGAATAAATTCAAAAGTGTATCTCTGAATGTGAGTCTGTTAGAGAGTTTGCAAAAGCAAAAACTTTGTGAAATTTATTTGAGAATCGAGAACTATTTTCAAATTATTATGATGGAAAGTCAAGCACTAAAGATAATTTTAATGTAATGAATTTGGGGAGGAGAAAATTTACTATTTCAAAGCACTGTCACGTTGGAGACCGCGGAAAAAAATCGAAACGAGACTTTTTTGCTTCAGAAAGATGATTGCTGAATGACCGCTTTTAATACATTTTGAAACTTCTAATCTCATTGTCAGATGAATAATAACCCAAGGATGGCTACATCGTACAAAGTTGGCTATAGGCTCTTTTTGTCTCCTAGCTATTCTGGAATATTTTTTGCGAGGCGAACAAGAGCCATAAACCTATTGTACGCTTCGCAAAAAAACAAACACTGTAACTGACGAATCTGGCTTGGAAGAAAAGATATTCATCACTGGATAGTAGCTATAAAGATACACGCTTAACAAAAGTTTCTTATTGATGTGGAAACAATGGCTCCGAAATTTCTAACTCGGCCTGCCTACTTGTCAAAGGGGTTTTTTCAGTTACAATTCTTTCACATCATCGAGAAAAACAGCCCTCATTTTGTATTATATTTGTTTTTGACGAAATGGTGGGGAGGGAGGGATTTTCCGTCCTCTCATGGGCCATTTTTTATGGCTTAATTAAAGAATTCTCACGGTTTGACTCATTTTAATGCTGCCGAATCACAATTCAAAATGTGTCATCAGCCGTTACCGCTAGCAACTGGGTCGAGGTGTTCCAATTTCGTGAAAATAAATAGAACAGTATACTCTACCAGGATGTAAGACTAAGAAAAAGCCACGAATGTTACTATTGAGGATTCTCTAGTTGGCCGCTAGATGTTGCCACCAAACTTGAATGTAAAGGGATCTACAAATGCAGCCACTTGAGTCACCTACGGGAGAACGATCCGAATTTCTCTTTGGAAATAAGGTATGGTCGGAATAATACGTTGAAATTAATGTTCATTACTCCAATAACTCAAAATTTATGATGCTATTTACAATGCTATTCTCCCCAGTGGAAATACTTCATTGCTATCATGGCGAAAAAATTGGATCTCCCAGTTCTCACTTGCGAATGGGCAACATAAAGGAAGCTTTACTCTACGATCGTGAGCAACCTCTTCATAGTCGATTGGTCATAGCTATAGAATTACTACATGACCTCCATAAAAATTATACAACCAAATGTAGGGAAATTCACATTTTCCTGAAAAAATTACCAGGTTATAGTTAGGGTTGGGGGTTGGTTGACCCAATGAAGGGGTATCGTCTTTGACTGTTAAATTACCTTATATGGGGATTTTAATTCACATGCTATAATAAATGTTCCTAGTGCACCTATTCTTGTTGCAAGTCTCTTCATGAATTCTGTGACACGATCGGTGAATCATTTTTTTTATTAATTTAAGAAAATTCTCAATTTAATACTAAATAACCTAGACTCCGGAGAGGAGGTGAGAATGTAGGGCACTTTAACACTAGAACCGCTGAGCTTTCCAACCCCACCAAAACCGCGGCATGGGACTTTTTTGTCCCATTGACAAAATACGTTGATCCTGTCATGTTTTAGTATAATTGACGTTTTTTGTGGTTAATGTGAACAAACCACGTGTTTAGGTAATATTTAAAACGTTTTAATAAGCATAACTAGGAATACAGTAAACTTATTTTGACGTGTTGGTTGCAAGCTCAGACCTGCAGACGCGCGGGGCAGAGGTGACGCGGCCGGCGCTGCGTGAGTAGGCGGCCGGCGCAGTGCACAGATTATTCCCTTCTGCACTTCTAACTGGCAGATTAACGGTATCTGTGCATCGATCCCCTTCGTAATAAACTGTTATTATGCTAAATACAAAATAAGTGCACAATAAAACTGAAATTGTATGTTTTCCCCATATGTGACAAAAAAAGTCCCATCCCGCGGTTCTAGGTAAATCGTCGTTTTTCTCGCGAACCAAACATTGTACAATATTTTCAATATAACCATTAGAAAGACCGTAAAAAATGAGTAAAAGTCAGTAAGTTTCAAAGGGATCAAACCACTAGTACATGAATGGCAAAGATTTGCAAAGGGCGATGGTACAAAAAAGTCCCGTCCGCGGTTCTAGTGTTAAAGGGGAAAAGAGGGCACGGGGTAACCCTGAATTGAAGTCCTGTTCCTTCCCACCCTCTCCTAACCCCCTCAACATTTTAACCGATTTTTTTCCTCCGCCTAATAACGTGCGTCCAATACCATGAGGCAAGCTCGTGTCCGCTGCAATGTCTTTCAATCCACTCTGGCAAATTGACGCTCCAACCTATCGACTCGCCAAATACCTAGCCCAAACTCTACAGGATTGTGTGGGAAACACCTCTTCATATGTGAAGAACTCAGCCCATTTCGTGAATATGATAAAAGGCATTACCATCGAGAGAGAAGACATCATGGTGAGCTTCGACGTAGTGTCGCTGTTTACGAACGTGCCCATTGAAGAATCAGTGGAAATTGTGAAAAACCTGACAAGCTCAGGAATTCCCAAGGACTTCCCCAAGCTTGTGGAGCATTGCCTGAGGAACAACTTCTTCCTGTGGAATGACAATTATTATGAACAATCAGACGGAGCAGCGATGGGTTCGCCCCTTTCCCCTGTGTTGGCCAACCTCTTTATGGAAAAGTTTGAGGAGGAGGCCGTGAATACCTACCACAAGCAACCAAAGCTTTGGCTTCGGTATGTTGATGACACGTTCATCGTATGGCCACACGGTGCAGAGGAATTGGACAAATTTTTGATATATCTCAACAAACAACACCGAAGGATCCGCTTCACAATGGAAAAGGAATGCGAGGGCAAGTTGCCCTTCTTGGACGTAATGATTAAGAGGAAAGACGATGGCAGTCTTGGACATGCGGTGTATAGAAAGGAAACGCACACGGACCGATACCTGAACGCAGCATCACACCACCATCCCGCCCAGAAGGCCTCGGTGGTAACATCTCTACTCCACCGAGCCTTCACCATTTCCGACGCCGAATCATTAGAATCAGAGAAGAAGCACCTGACCAAAGCACTAATCAGGAATGGCTACGACCGGAAAATGGTCCTCAAAAGGGCCGCTAAGGTCAAAAAGATGCACTCACGACCATCTGAGGAACGCCAGGCCACAGAGGAGGAGGAATTGACCAAACCTGCAGCACGGCTTACAATTCCATTCATAGCAGGAGTGTCAGAGTGTATTGCTAGGATACTAAGGAAGCATGACGTGGTCACAAGGTTCAATTGCGTGACCAAGATACAAAACATTGTACCTGGACCAAAAGATCGTATCCCGCAGGCACTATGCGAAGGCGTGTACACAGTGCCATGCTCCTGCGGAAAATCATATGTTGGCGAAACATGCCGAGGAATGGCGACAAGGATGAAGGAGCATGTGAGGGCTACCAATAAAAAACAACTGCACTTGTCAGCCATTGCAGAGCATGTTTGGAGTGAGGCCGGCCATAACATTGAATTTGAAAAAGCGAAGATAGTGGCAAAAGAGAGTCGCTACTACCCAAGGCAAATCAGGGAAGCGATTGAAATCCACAAAAGGCAAAATATTAACAGGGACAACGGCTACCCAATCAGCAACGTTTGGAAGAGAGTTCTGACCAATCAGCGCACAGGAGGAGATCGGCCAGTGCTATATAAGACGGCAAAAAATGAACACTTCTCACCTTCGACCTGAAGACGGAAGCAGGATGGCTTCCGAAACTGTAGTCAACTATAAACGACAGACGCGGCTGGAGAACCCGGAAATTAGCAGTCATCGTGAACGACGCCGCGGAAACCTACGCACTAATATCATTTGGAGGGTTTTGCGGGAATCTAAAAAAAAAAATTTTCTTAGCGAGCATTTTCACAAGTTTTTTAAAATTAATACGAAATTAGCATTTTTTACGAAGTCGATGTTTAAAACAGACCATTGTTTTTGATAGATTTCAGTGAGTATATTTAGGCAACTTTTTTTTTGACAAGTTATTTTATTATTTACTTAAGATCCTTACGGAAGATCGAAAATTCAATACTTACTAGCATTATTTTTATATTATTTCTTTGAATCATTTAAAAAATGAAACATACATTAGCGTTTAATCAATGTGATATCATTTACCTAGTGCATAATCCTCGCAAAAGTATCTCCTTTCTTTGGATACTGCCTTGGCCCCGTCGAATTTTATGTTCTGCGCGGGGCCTATCAATGTGTGCTCAGCTATGGCGGAGAGTTTTCACTGCCTGTTCTTTGTAGCCCTTTGGAGCTAGAAGTTTGTCCAACGTAGCTACCCCCGAAGCTGCATTGCTCTTCGTCTGGATAGGCAATCAATGCTTCACTCGTTCTAATACGTCCTACTGTTTGGCGTCACAATAAAATCTCGTTTATATGTTACATTTAATCAGGACGCGTGAGATATTTAGATGCTCCCTTTAAATTGGATATCAGCGCAAACGCAGCTTTTTTCCTCCGTAGCTTTCTTGCTGGTCCTTTTCATGGCCATTTTTATCAGTATGTTTGTCCGTTTTTATCTCCATCGTGATGATGACGTATCGATGGTAACCGTTCTTCTCCATTACTTTCCTTTAATGACATTTCTCATTTTATATGCATTTCGTCATAAATTGTGTGGGCTTGGATGAATAGCGTCCTAAGTATAGTGTAGTTCTGCATTGGGTGGTGAAGGGGCCTCTAAGAACCACTATCTGTGTGACTTCTTCCTGTTTACCTCGTGACCCAGTGTCCCGTAGTTCTATTTCTCGAGGTCGTCCAAGAATTGAAGGCTCTTTTCTTTTTCCATTCCCATCGTAAACAAGAAGAAATCGTCTTGATAATTCAGATGTTCCAAGAATTGGCCCAGTTTCTTCTCTCCGTACTCAGACGACGAAACTATCATCCGCGTAAAAATCATTACATTATGATATCTGAAATTGCTTTTCGTGGAGTTTGTCGTATTTCTTTATCTGCCTAACTATGGGCCAAGAAAATATATAATAAAAGTATTGATAAGCAGATGTTGTCCAGTCCAGTTACCCGGTCTCTATGTGTCGCCTAACTGCGAACGTAGGTGGTATATTTGGAGAGAGTAGCGATGAAGCTTTGCTCTGGTGTGTTAAAAACGCTCTCTGAGAAGCACCAAGTGCGTATGTATAAGAATCCTCCATAACATTTTCAAATTAGGCGATTATAGGTTGAATATTTTTGACATTGTATACATGAATAGTTTATATAATATTTTAATATATAGTTTGGAAGGTAAGTTCCAACGATTTTCTGTGTCAAATTATTTTTCCACTTGTTCATGTGACACTGCATTAATTACACTGTTGAGGAAGCAGCTAAAGCTCATGGTTATCATTGTCTATCGGTAAATATTCATGTAAAATATTTAGGTCGTATTTGATGCCTTTGTTGTTATTCATGTTTCATTTCATTCAATTCATTCGCCGCATTCTCATAAATTTCCTGTTATCACATTTTAAATTATCTCCGTTAAAATTATTATCTCGATAGTTTCTCGTTTGTGTTCAAGCACAGTTAATATTTTACTACAACCTTTAAAATAGAGGTCACCTCTTTCAATTGCAAGTTGCAATGCATAAATAGTTTTTTTTACCACAATGCTAGTTACTTATCTGGTATTTCGTGTCATATATTTGTAGGAGTTGTTACAAAAGCACACACCGGGGTTATAAAGTCAAGGGGGCGGGCGGTGAAAGGCAGAAGGCAAGGTTGTTGGTTGCCCAAAGGAGAGGAAGAAGACGCGAGGGACATGAGACCATCACGGAGGGAGGGAGGGCAAGGAGGGCGAAGGCCATTAACCGGAAAGCGGAGTGGCTTCTTCCCCTAGTGTATAGAAAAATCGAGTTTTTCCCCTCTCTCTTTCTCTCGGATCCATTATGAAGGGTGGGAGGTGAGGGAGGGGTGGGGAGGAAGGAGAAAAGGCGAACTTGGGCGACGATCGCCCACAAGGAAGAAGTTCCTGGGTTAAGGGGGAAAGGGTTTTTGTGTGCGTGGGGGTGTAAGGTGACGCAAAAGGGGTAGTTTGAAGAGGAAATATAAGTGGTTGCAGGAGGAGAAGGAGGAGAAGGTCGTGGGATTTTCCTCATTGCCCGCAGCACAGCATCGAAGATGAGACGGGGAGAGAAAACAGCACGAGATAAAACGAAAGAAAACTTTTCAAAGAAGTACATGGTAGGATGCTCGTAGGTATGGTGCTTAATACTAGAGTGCTATCCAAAAGTAGAGCTGGAATAAACTTTTTGCTGCAAGAACTGATGAATAATGATTGAATAATTACGACTATCATTTTCAGTACTCTCTTCTGTTGGAAAAATAAGTCTCAAAATTTATTTAAAAAACATATTGTTACGATATACTCGTATTTATAAGATGGCTAGTTTAAAAGCGTACGTTAGGTAATTAGTTTCCGCATGTATAAAGCGAGTACTTAGCGGAGAGTGGATGTTCAAACCAGAGTTAGAGGGAAGAACGGTAAGCAACCCGTGGCGAGGATAGAAGAGAATAGGATTTATACATAAAATGGATGAGGCGTAATTGATAATTGAACTGGGGAGTGCTTGTAGGAAGGGGACATCCCCAGAATACATACCTCTTAAATGCTCCATGACATTCTACCTTAATCAAAAGAATAATAATAAGGTAACGCGATGGCCAAAGGTGTAAAGGACGGAATCAGGACGAGTTAGCGTTCAGGGCGCTACTGCAACAGCTGCGTAATTTCTACCCTGATTGCGCCGCTACGTGGCAGCTTAGTTTGAGCCATCTCTCATTTCTCGAAGCGGTCTTCTCGGCTGTTACTTGTCTGAGCACTCGTCACCGGTCGTTGGGAGCGTAAAACTTAGTTATAGGGGCCAAAAGTGTATTACTAGAATATTTAAAAGCCCTTACGTAGCGCTATTTTAACTTTAATCTTCGGTGCGGCTGAAAATATTCAACAGTGAGATTTGCGGAATATACACCGCAAGTGTCCATCTTTGAAGACAACAGTCTCGCCGGCATTGCTGCTGACTTCTTCATGAAGGTAAAGCGAATTTCAACGAGTAATCAACAACCGCCTCTCAGCCAGAGCGTATCACACAATGAGTGGACCCCCTTAGAATGCATACAATGGCAACGCAAAAGTAATTGCCAAGGAGAAGAGATGCTGTCCATGTATCGTCAGGAAAACGATAGAGATTATGAAATTCACAAACGAATTCAATAGGAATGACGGAATAAAACAATCAAACTGTCGGAAAAGAGTGCTCAAACCAACTCGAGAAAAAAAAAATGCCAAGGAAGATGGACCAATGAGAAGTCCCCGGTCTTCAATATGGGCCAATGAGAAGACCTATTGAAATAAATATTGGTATAATGTTCCACGATCTGAAAATAAATGACGACCTAAGTTCGACCTAGACGATGGAGCATTGAAACATAAATTTGAAACCTAGGTCGTAATAGATTTTATAGTCATGAAAAATTGAAAGTATTTATTTCAGTATGGAAACATTTCACTCCATCCTGCTTGAAATTTTGTGTTTAATTCAACAAGAAGTCGTCCGACACCGTATAAAAGGCGATCGATACCACCTCCCTGAGCTTCATCCACCTAAAATAACCTTCTGCAATGTCGGTGAAACTTCTGTCCACAATGATGGACACACGCGGTGCATTTTTGGGAAACATTATCGCTGATCTTCACCACACCTAGAAAGCCAGCACAAGAATGGCTGAGAATACTCTGCTCAGCGTTACGCTCCCGATCAGTTCTTCGAACGCTCACCCTGCCTTTCTGCGCTCACTTCGCCCAATATAAGATTTTCAAGTGTTGCTTGATACGTAAACCAGCCACTAGTCGCGAGCACCTTGATGCTGGGAAGTGAGGTTTATTGAAATAAATGTAATCGATATATTTGAACATCACAGAATTGGATTTATAATTAATTTTGGCATTCTCTATCACCACTGATTACTCGTATTTAAACGCAGTTTAACCGAGACTCTGAGGTCATTACCCGCCAGAATATCCTTTCACTTGATACGGGCGGCTTTCTTGGAGAGCATCACTTAGAGTAGAGAGAAGCCATGCATCGGCCTTCTGACTGATGGCTCCTCCAACTTGGGAGGGCCCCTTCAAGAAACTTCCGCGCTCGACTCGAATTTCGGCCGGGAACCTGCTTCCTTGTTTTCCTTCCTGGTTTCAGACATCGTTTACCACCATTATAAAGGTCATTAATTGCCAGCGTCGGTGGCGGCGGGGTTAAGTTCTTGCCTGATAATCAAGGGGTTTCGAGTTCGAATCCCGCCTTTCTTTACTTTCTCCCATCCAGAGAATGAATGTATGAGTTTTTCCACCAACTTTAAAGAACTTAATAAGATAAAGTCGTTATATTAAAACTTTATGAGCATTGTAGGAAAAGGCTAAATAGCCTTGAATTTGGTTAATAAACAAAGGCGAAATTATTATTTTCTGTTGAGAATATTGGGCCAGCGTAATCTCGCCAAATACAAAGATTTTGTTCTGAATAATAAATGCAACGTAAATATGCGGAGTATATTTTTTACAGTTTATTTGTTTCAAATCTGAACATGGCGGAGGCAAGGTGTTTCGACATCCTCGCAATTTGCCCGTTTCTTGTAAAAAGTGCGGCAAGCGCTTTATATATCTTATGTGGAAAAGTAAACAAAAAATAATGAACTTCAAAAACATTAAAATTAATTGATAGACGAGCGTGATGCGCCCGCTCCCAGCGGGCCTTCCCCCGCTCTTTTCAATGCAGGTTCACAGGCGCGTTTCTAATTTTAAAATGTTGAAAAAAAGGCAGGGTCTTATGTACAAATTTAATTGGAATGTTCATGTACAAATTGAGGTCAGAGGACCTCTTTAAACAAAACACTGGAAGTTATCACACTATCCTCTGTTAATACTTGTTTAGCGTTTTCCTTAATATTTACAAAAATATTTTGAAAAGACCTTACCCTAGAGAATGCTAAATAAAGAAGGCCATGAAAGAATACAGTGTCAGGCGGGAATAAGCCTGCTCTTTGCAAAGTCTGACCCTGAGCCTTGTTAATAGTCATCGCATGGGAAACCTTAATGGGAAATTGTCTGCGAGTCAAATTAAAAGGCATGGTGGGATCCGACGGCGTTAACTGTATTCTTGGGATGAGGACAATCTTGCCGGAATCGATTATTATTTTTTTTAATTTTTAAAAACCAATTTTAGGAAACAATAGCAATATTTAGGAAGCAAGATATGCCGTCGCATGTTCTCTGATAAATTCTGTGCATTTTGGTACCTCATTTGTAGAGTTTGGTTGCGTATAAGTTGTGAAAAAGGTATCTATACAGTAGGAATAATATAGAGGATTGATAAATTGGCATTATTACTTTCGATATCCCTTCCATTTGTTGAAAATACAACTGTAACCTAGTCACCGTTGCGATGCATGGCCGCCGGTAGAATTTTCATAACGTTAAAGCCAAACTTCGGGTTCAACATCGCCTGAACGAGCGGTACGAGTAAAGAAATTATTAATTTTAGACATAATTATTACCATTTCACTTCACTATAATCCTAAAAAATCTACTCGCGAGGTAGGAAAAATGACAAAACTTTCGCCCAAAGCTTTGAGATAGGTCGAAAAGGTGTGTTCGGAAAAATATACAGATGACTAGAGATAGGTATGTGACGTCACGACTTTATCAGCCTATTAGCAACCTTTGTATTAAGTGGCGCTTGGGGAAATTTTTCAATTGTTACAAAATAAAACTGGAAAATATATTCTCTGAACGCATTTTCATGTTTTAATTAAGGTGGATTTCGATAAAACAGCACCTATATTTTAATTTTTGGCATGCGCGCATTTATGTGTAACATTGATCTCAGATTTTTTTATTCAACACCATGGCTGCAAACAGTGCAAAACGGCGAAGTTGTAGTGCACTCTATTAATGGAAATGACTTGAAGGGGTTGATAATACACCTGCATCATATTAGATTACTTTTTTAAAATGTATTTTAAACCAAGCCTCTCAAATATTTTACCTACTCTAATCACGCGATAGAGGGGGTATACTTACCAACTACTTGTGAGCAATGAGTGAAATGCAAAATCCGTGGAGATTTGAAATGCCCTCTTTTAATTGACCACCTTTCTAAATATCCAGATGGGAGCGTAGAACCTCAAATGTAGCGGGCTGCTGCTTATCAACGGAGTCCTGTGTTCATATCCCGGGCGAAGCTTTCGGACAATCATAAAAGGACCTTTAAACTCTTAGGCGATCAAGAAAAGTGTCACTCCTCCCCTTTATTCCGAATTCGGACATTACACACTGACTCAGGCCTGGTCGAGCTCCACCCTCACCTACTTGAACAACCTTACAGTTGAATCAGTGAGTGACTGACTTGTCTTCTTGTATCCCGTACTGTATCGCACATAGATTTTCGAAGGTGAAAAATATTTAGAGAATAGGCTCATTCGATTTTAACCTCTGCAAGTAGTATTTTTGATCATCGTTTAAAATCGGTTTGGGGTGTTTTTTTATCTGGCGAAATTTTTAGCATTGAGATTCATCCATCATGTACTAGACCATTTTTATGGTGAATCATGATTGTATTAAAAAAAGTACGAAATAGGTCAGCGGAAGAAATGGAAGGCTGACGGAAATGTTAGATACTCGTGGAACTCCGAGTAATACTTCAATTGCTTTGACCTTTTTGATGCTCATATTCCTATTGGCTGGGACGAACTGTGAATTTCGTAGCTGACTTCCTTGAGTAGATATGAGTAGTTGTGTTTACCATGCCCTTAAGGAAGTGGGCGCGAAGCAGTTCGACGTTCTAAGAGCATGGTTCTTTCGCCTCCACGCCGTGTGTTTATCTGCATGGTAGTCTTTCAAGGAGTTTTTCAGGTGCAATTGACCCTAGCGCTGCTATTCTTCAATTTTTGAGCCTTTTAGACCGATGTGTTCCAATTTTTTTTCGAGGCGGGAGTTCGATACCTTAACCGTAATTGAGGTGATGAAATTAGTTCAATCCCTTTTTGTGTATAGCACAGTGGCAAAGGGGAGCGACGCTTGGTTTAGTGTGATGAATATGTTTTTTAACAGTCAAAGTCTGGAAGAAGTATTATGTTTAGGTATTGTAAATTTTACTCTCAATTTAATCGCTTATTATGCATGGTATGCTGTAATTCATTACTGCATGCGTAATAAACTGATGACTTCAAAAGCTTTGCCTGCCAGAGATCGCGATGCATCCAAGGCATCCGACAACAGAGAAACCTTAAGGCCAATCGTAGTGCTTGGTTCAAAGTTTCTGTAGTTTCAAAATGGTTCATTTTCGACCAAAACTTCATAGTAATACTGATTCCTACAGGCATCAGCTATCGATGGATACATTTTGTGACATAATTATGCTTCACTCTGAGTTTGGAGTTTTGATTTAGGTTTGAGCGATTAATCAGTAGAGAATGTCTTCTTCAATTCTTTTTAGAGAGAATATTGTATTGTAAACGGGGTAAAGGTTAGAGGAGAATAGGATGTATGGACATATAAAAGAAAGAGAATAGACGTCACAGTGGTTTCAAGTGGAAAGTTGAAATGGTAACAGGCGGCCGCTACGATACGCGGTAAAATAAACGCATAGTAGATGAATTACATTTTGAGTGCCATTCTCCACGGATATGAGTCCTGGAAATGAAAACATAATGGAGAAATCGGGACTGGAGGCTTTCGCAATGTGGTGCCGCAGAAGAATGGTGAGGACCGAATTGATTGACCAAGTAAGTGATAAGGAAGTCCTAAAGAGAGCAGAAGAGAGTGAGAAGTCTCATGAAAACATTGATAAGAAGACAAATGAACCTCGTAGGCCACATTAAGAGACATTATGACACGAAGAAAATAATCGTCGAGGAACAAGTAGGTGGCAATAACGGAAAAAGAAGACCTCGAATGAAATATATGTATCAGGCAAAGAAATTTGTGAACACATTCGTGCCAGAAGAATAGTAGACAAGAATATTGAGTGGAGAGCTGCGTCAAACCAATATTAATAATGTTGACCACTGAGGATGATGATGAATAGAGACGACCAATGATAAACCGTAACACCCTATGGACAAAAAGCTTTGAAGACTTGAGGAGGTATCTTCTAAGAAAATACTTACTTATTGGAGTCTTTGAGGAAGCACTAGTATTGGTAATTAAGGCATAGTTAAATAATGAAAAAAACTTGCATCAACTGATTTGGCAGAGTTCAATTAATTCCGCGAGTTCGTTATAATTTAGACGATAAGCGATATCATACGTAGGGAAAATATTCTCATCTCCACAGCCTCCTTGCAAAGGGAATTAATAAGGAGATTTCTAAGGATATTTTAAGGCGATTTCTAGAGATTTGCGATGGAAGGAAAGTACATAAAAAGATCGAACAAGAGAATTTGATATGAAGGACCTTTGATGGAGGATCTTAGCTTATTTTACTAGGATAGTTACTCTTCCATTTCTTCATATTAGATGTGTTATATTTATATAAACTTCTTACAAGAAAAAAGCAAGAAATATCCCATGGGTACCCCACACACGAGATGATTTATCTAAATTTTTTCTATCATACATTTTGAATAATATACCCATAAGAAGGTCGAAAGGCATTGAAGGTCGCAAAGCCTAACTGTAAGCTCCTTTAGTAAAAAAAATGTAGGACAGTCTTATGCTTGAGACTTAAATATTTATGGTTTGCTTCTCTTTCCTGATATTTTACTATACTTATCAGGGTTTGCTTATAAGCGGCGTATTATGGTTTCATCTTGAATGGTAGGATATGTTCCGCTTGAACGCAGAGAACTCAAAGGCAGAATGATTAGTTTATGGCTTTTCATTTATTTCAAAGAACTCAATTAGATAACACAAACGGCGAGATAAAATACTTTTTCTGCCAATATTATTTTTTTCACTCTCTATTTAACCTAAAATTGGAACTGACAGTTTCAATTTTAAAACCTATATCTCTGTACCTGGGCAATGCCTTGCGGTAATTCAGGCTTTGAAGCCTTCCTGGAAACAACCAATTCATTCCTATCTACGGAATTAAATATATTCCAAACTTTCGCAATTATTCATAAAGAAAATCCTGGAAAATAGAGTGATACAATCGGTGAAAACATGCAAAATTTCATTCGGCTGACTCGAAACATTTTCTAAAGACTCTGAATGTTCTCTCTCATTCATCCACTTTTGCTCGCGGAATAAGTGAATCGAAGGCCATAGAGTGGAAATTGTCGAAACAAAATATCAATTGAATACCTGGCACAAAATCATGCTTTCATTCATACAAATTTCAGGGTCATAGGGAACTCTGAGGATGATAAATAATTTGCCTGCAATTTTCAAACCATATACACAGTTGAATTCATGAAACGTTACTGTTTACATCTTTTGACACAGCATGCCCAAATAAAGAATTAACATTGGTTTTAGCTGCTGATTATTTATGAATTTCACGGATTTAAGTAATTAGTTGCTGGAATTGTTACATTGACGATCGTAACATAGTCAATATTTAACTTCCGATTCAAGTCGGAAGTGGCATTTATGTACCCACTCGCCCCATAGTTTTAAATGACCAAATTATGGTTCAATTCCTTGCGTTATGAAGTTTCTAGACAGTACGTAAAAGAAGTATCACTTTTGGTTTATACCGAACGTAGCAAGTATCTACTCATCCGCTGCACCGTTTTAAGCAAGAAAACTATCCTTAGTCTCCCTACATTTCCAATAGACTTCATCGGCTATGTACAATCGGTGTCATGTACTTATAATATCAATTCCGGTTCAGTCCGGAAGTGACACTTAAATATTTAACCTCGTTACCCATTTGATAAAAAATGCTCTATATAGACTCAGCAGAATGATTTGAGCCTGAAAAGCTATATTTTGATAAAATATCACTTCCGACTGGGACCAGAAATAATTTGTATCTGCACATTTCTCTGCACTGACGGAAGTAAATAAGGTATAGTTTGGAAAGCCTTTCTCCTACACCAATGACCCATTTACGCCGATATAATAATCTTAAAAAAAAACCATAATTTTTCATTTCTTTTTATAATCCAAATTTTTACAGTTTTAATACGTGCTCATTACCATTTCTCGCAGTCGTACTCGCGACGTACTTAGAGGGGATTCCAATCACTATGAATATATTCTTTTTGATCCTGTTTTTCGATGGAGATCTTTGTACAGCCTTATTTCTTGTTTGGATTTGATATTTAAATGTTATGTTTGTGTGTTTTTTTAATCTATCTCACCTTTTGAGGAATATTACAACCCTCTGGCTAATTATGAACTATTATTAAATGGCTCACTCAGAGATTGAACCCGAAGGTTATTTAGGATAGGTGAGAATAGAGCTCTCCTCAGGCTTGGCCACAGGCCTGTGAATTTTCACACATTCAGGGTAGCGGGGCTTCCTTTCCCTTGGCCGCCTGCAACTTCGATGATTTTGTTGGTAAGTTTCCGAAGGCTTAATCCAAAGATATGAACCTAGGACCTTATTGATCAGCATGGAAGCACTTCATCCATCAGACTACCTCGCTCCGTTGTCTCTAAGGTGTTGCAAATGCTGTTTTTGACCTGTTGTTTTTTTTTTGAAAAATTCTCGGCCTATGACACATTAGAAAAATTATGGTCAGTCGTAAATGAGATCTAAGGCACGGCTTGCATTTGTCTTTGATGGAAGAAATTTGACTTCGGAATGTAATTCTATGCTCAAAATTAGTTGTCGATGTCTACCGAGACATCACCATTCATTGGGGTGGATCTTGTTTTTCATACTTTGAAAAAAAAACTAGACTAAAAATGACCAAAGTGCTGTTTATGCTCATGCACTGTAATCTGGTAATTCGGAAGTAACGGGAACCCGAGCCTCGTGAAGTTGCAGACTGTATGATATTAAAGCAGCGCGGTACAATGTATTTTTTCTGGCTCGAGTGAAGTCTGAGGGGTTGATATAGCCAGGATCTGAGGGTATAGGTTTAATTTCATGTATTTATGAGTTCCTATACGTGTTTGTGCACATATTTTCTCCAAGAGAGCATCGTAGGCCTGCGACGATAGTTCGTAGGCGGGATAGGAGAAAGTAGGGTCTCTAAGGTGGCGTCAACCTATCCCCTCGCTTATGAAAGATAAATTCTCGGCCTAGCTCATCTTATGGGATAGTGGAAGGTCCTCTCGGCATTTATTTTTCATTCTCCCCGCGTGGGCTATCTTGAACGAAGGGTGATCTGCGCCGCGCTTTCTCAGCCGACGTCCACTCGTGAAAATTTGATTTGGTAGTTTTTTTTTATTGTTTATTCATTTAAGGAGAGTAACGATTACAAAATTTGACAGAATGTAAGTGGAAAAAAATATTAATTACCTCGGGGATAATAGTTGGGAACGTCACATAGACGACATTGGCCTCTAAATATTTGAACAAAATTGTAGTCTATACTGGTATCAGTTCTCAAATTGTAGAAAATTCCTTATAATTTTGGAATAATACCGTTATTTTGGGTTTCTTTTTATTTGAAAAATGAGCGGTGAAGTCATAAAAATACGTTTCAAACTTTGGTCAGAAAATTGCTTTGCAAAGAAAATGATGTTTATGAAATATTTTAGTTTGACCGTGAGTTTTGCGTGATTCGGCTCTTTAATTATAGTCCTTATACTGATCTAAATCTAGGTCATTTAGCTTGATTTTAATGCCGTTAAAAACTTTACGCGTCTAATTGTATCTGATTTATGAACGCGGGACGCTGGTATTTCGCGTAGGTAAATTCAAGTTTTCTTGGATATTAACTATAACTTATACCACTTTTTTTTTAAACAGCGCGACCCGGGTTTCGAAACATTATTATAATCTTCAGGCGCAAATTATGATCTTCAAGCATCAAGCAATGAATTCTGATATCCAAGGAAACTTGTAATGGAGTACCACATGAGTTAGTTAATTATTTAAGGTAAATTTATTTTGTTCTTATAATTTAATTTGACGCATAATTTTGAGCGGAATTCGGATTTTCTTGTACGATTTATTTGGATAGTGGCACATGTTGAGTACCCCTCCTGAGCGTAGAAAAGCTATGGTCAAATGAAAATGAGATTTAATGGATTTTTGTATTTATCGATATCTATTGAAAATTTAAGAATTTATTTTTTTTGTCAATTGAGACATCACTACGAAAACTACAAATTTGTATTTGGTAGTTGAAGTGCTTTAAAGAAATTAGAGTTTGCTATGGTGAAAATTAGCACTTAGCAATAAATTTTTAAAGATCTCTTCCTTATTCGCAATTGAATCAAAATATTGACACAGTTCACCAGTCTCTTCATGCTATGATCTATCTACTTTGAAGCTTGAAGAAGCCCTAACACTCGCAAGACTTAGCTGTTCATCAAAATTTTCATCCCATTTTTCCGTAGGTACATAAAAAAATGCAGCACATATTTTCAGAATTTCTAATAACTTAATCGAATAATTTGTGGGAAAAATTTGCTATATATAACTAAGTAATCAATAAAATGTCGAATAACCTCCGTAGTAAATTTTAAATAAATGAATAAGACTTATGGTTAGAGTGATAAAAGAAAAAAAAATAAATCTATGGTCTAGACGCTTCTTATGAAACTATGATAAAATCGTCCGATATTGTGCCAATTGGGAATTCAAATGAACCACAACCTTGTTTTCTGTCTGTTCTTTGTTAGGTATAATTATTTTCTAAAAACCTGTCAAATTCCAAGGTTTAGTACACCACAAATCATCATTTTCCTTTATTTTACTGCGTGTTAACATAGTATTTCAAAAGTATCTTTCCAGCTCTTCCTGGCCAAGAAATTACTCTGAATTGCTTGTCGGAATGCCGTTCGATGCTTTTCGTGCATTCGCCTCCAACGGTGGGATCATTTACACCCTCTGAATTGTAATATACACTTGCTGTAGGCATCTTTGCACATTGAGTGGTCCTTATTTGGACCGAAACCCACCACAAGGATTGTACTGCATGCGACCAACCTCGTCGCTTCAGGTGCGGACGGCGGATTGAAATATGGCGGAAGTGCGGTGGGGAAAGCTGAATGGGGGAGGGCGTTGACGTGAAAAGAATGGAAAGGGAGGAACAAGGGCTGAGAGTGGGCAGAAAATGGGTTTCCCTAATACTCCCCCTGTGCTTCCCTTGGTGCTGCTGCTGTCTTGGCCAGTGTTCTTGGATTAATGAAAGGAAGGCGGCAGATGAATGAGACACTTCCACAGTGTGAAGGCTGGAGGAAGAGAAGAGGGCCCGAACCGCCACCTTGCGGGACTTCCTCATTTTTTACTGCCGCCTTTCGCACGCTCTCCATGTTAATTGAAGGAGCTCTATATATACATCTATATAATACTTTGTGAGTCACCTGAATTGTGTTTGGCAGGGGGTGAGTATACCTAAAAACGGTGCAAAGAATAGAAACTGTCTTTACGTAGCTATCAGAAAATAGCTATTACAAATGCACATGCCAGCAGACGTGTGAGCTCCCAGCGATCATGCATCGCTATGTGATATCTGACACTAACTGTGTAAAAAATGCAAAATTATTTAGTGGGTAAATATCCATGCAGCTGCATAAAACTAGTTGTATTCCGAAAATAAGAGCGGTCAATTCCAACCCAAGACATGGCAAATAAAAGAAAATAATACAAAAATTTGGTCAATCTAGCTTGTGCAGCAATATATTCGATAAGAAATCCGTTACAATCCCTGATAACCTCAGGATAAACCGAAATATTTAATCCCTCTATTCTGCAGCCTTTTTTATCTTCTTCCTGCAATCCCTTCTACCATTACACGACGGTAAGTGAAGACTACCTTTGCTCAATCGGAAAAACTTCCACTTTGACGTGTGAAAGGCATTTTTAAATTGCGTTAAAACTGCCGTAGCACATCCTCTAGTGGGATCAAACTTAGCGCGGAAACAAGAGAGTCAAAATGGTAATGTGTTAAATTGCCCGCGTATATGTCAATAATTTCGAAAAGTACCAGAGAATCGATAGAAAAACATTGGACCAATATCAATATTTGAAAAATTTCAAGATGCGGGGCACAAAATTACCCCAGAGCTGTTTTTAAATCCCTGTTTCTGAAGTATTATTATTCACTGTCCGTCGCCTAGTTACTGCACAATCCACTCCCGGTGACTACGAGAAGGGTTCCCAAATTGTTTTAGCAGTTCTAACACAAGTTACAAGGGTGCTAGAGAGACGAAAGGGCAATTAGCCCACACCTAAAGGTAACTTGCCTCGCAGAGCCCTCGGTGCTATCATGGCTACGCAAAATTGGCGACCTTCCTCCCGCAAAGTCTGAAGAGGAAGTGATACTCCTGGACAAAAGAAGGAAGAACCTCGGGAGACAGACCAACTCACGCGAAGACTCCACAGTCGAGAGCACCGGAATCAAAGTGGAGAAGTCTCCGCGGGAACTGAGGGAAAGTTGGAGGCGACGAATAGAACTTCCTCCTTCATTGGTGTAGGTACCGCAAACTACGCAACCCGTACAGGATCTCATGACATGGGTATCTGAGAGCATATTACCAAGTGAATATTTCAATATATGGGCGAAACGAACAAAATAAACATCGATACCAAAACTTAAAAAAAAGATTGAAAAAATCCGTCACTTCATTTCGTTTGCAATAAAAATACACATAAGATAATAATAATTAGTGAGTGCGCTATCCTGAAAAATATCCATTGGCATTTTCACTACATTTATTTGTCATGTGAACAGCATACATGTTAAATAAACTTGATGGAAAACAATATTTATTATTATATGGAAAATAAAGATAGGAATTTACTTCTCAGAATACGAATCACTTAAAGCAGACAATTTTTTTTACATAAATTCAGAACATCATTGAGTCACCAAGGCTTAAAATGTCTTATTTTTCAAACTACGACGCGTTTGAAGTAAAAAATTATTCAGGCCATAAAATATAATTTCAATAAATATTGTTTTATGTTTAACATTGCCGATGCTAACAACATAACATCATCCGAGAAAAAATACTTAAATGAAAGTGTTCGATAAATTTCGGTGTTTGACCCATATCATGTTTGGTATTACGAAATAAGAGTGATTCACTCACACACTCAATCACAACTATCGAAGCTTAAGAGTACACTTTCGTAGATAAGAATTGAATGAGATTATGCTCTATACTTCAATTTTTGTGTTAGGCATTGATTTTAAAGCAATTATGGGGATATGAATTCTTTAAAAACTCATAGTCATTTTGAAAGAAACAAACCATATACACACTACATACACTAAGTCTAGAAACAGAAATATCAAGAATATTAACAATGCAAACAAAACCTCCGCCGTTAATAACCCATCATTGTCATTTGATTAAAAATGCTATTATTTATATCTTTCATTTTTAGACGACAACTGCAGAAAAGGTGACCTTTTGCTCATATGATTTACTATAATCTTCATTTCCTTTTATGATTTCGTATGATGCAGTAGCAATGTTTAACTTACAACAATCAATGAAAAAATGGCCGAGAGACTGGATATTCAAAATTTTTCCAAATGGGACAAACTTGGAGCACAACTGTTTGCTCCAATACTTCATGTACATTAAACATTATAGGCATAAAATATGAATAAAATTAAGCATGAGAAAGTGGTCATAAATAGTCTTCAATCCATTCTTAATATGTGTGCATTGTGCATGCTAATAAAACAGTCGTGAAACTTAGTAACACTCGTTCGATTAACCTCAAGGGAAGCTAATAAATCGTCCTCGTTTTCATTAGTGTGTGCCACCGAAACCCAAATTAAGCTGCTTCAACGAAGAAACGATGTGGAAGACATGACGGCAGAAGCACAGTTATTATGCGACTCAGATCGGGTAGATGGGGATGTTCTCTCCGATTCATCACGGATCCTGTTCCCCGCCATATGCCGTCACCTCCCCCTAACTCAATTCATCATCCCTCCTTAATCATACTCAACTTTTCCTCAATTCCTTAGGGTAAGAGTAGGCATTTTTATACTCACAAAGTAAGTAAATCAGAACACTTTTAAATAGCGTAGAGTTTCCTATCCTAGAGTTGAATCAATCGTTTAGTAAAAAACATTTGTAATTCATGCTGGAACTAGCGTTCTATTTCAAACTGAATTTCAAATACCTATATTAAAATTATCCCCAAAACGATTTCCTATATTCGCCATGCCCTGGCCGTAATTTTAGTAGATAATCTGGGTCTAAAAAATGAAAATAAAAAAGCGCAACAACTGTTTAACTCAAGGAAGAATTTCCATTAAAACTCTCTAATGATTTCCTGAAGGATGATCGAGATGAGGATGATATCCTTTTCATCTCATCTGAGGGGGAACAGTTGTGCCAATCCAATATAGGAGATTGATTTTCAGGCAGCGTAACATTTTATAGGATTCCATCAAATTGAAATTCTCTTCCTCTTCTTGTTAATCAACGAGACTCCAGGTGGCATGTCGAGAATACTCATCTCATCGTCATCCGCTTGAATCGGATTGAGAGATAAAATCTAAATGAACAGAGTTAAACACGTTTGCACAATCCCATCACTACCCTTTTTTGCTGCAATCGTGCGATTTTAAATAGCATGTCACAGAATGCGTTTTTTTTAAGTCCCACGGATCTCAATATGGCTCTGGATATAACAGTTAATTTTCAACACAGGGGATGGAAATATTATCGTAATTTTTTCTTAAAAAAAATCACCCCTGTGCATTTTTTATATTCCTTACATTTCAGTGTAATTAATTATTATTAATGAATTTGCCTTAATTGCATTTTTAAATCAGGACCTTCTAAACCACATGGCTAGTCAGAAGGTTCCTTAGTGTTCATACCAGCGGTATGTTAAATAGTGGAAAATAATATTAACATGCATAAAACAGAACTCAAAACACATCTCATTGGAAAAAAAACTTTAAAAACCTGTAACATGAATACATTTACCATAGTATAACATAGTATTGCATGATATAAGAAAAAAATCACAAATGATCACAGAAATGCAACAAATCCATAACGATAGTGCTTAGATTTAAGGCATTACATATTAACAATATTATTAATTAACCATTCCTTGAAACTTTTCTAATTTCTGCCATTATTTTTAAATTTCTCAATTGCTTAGGCATACAATTGAAAGTATATGGTATAATATGTGTAGGCAATCTTTTTCCTTATAACTATTGATTTAATTATAAGTTATCAGCATTTGAGTATTTCTTTTAGACACACAATGTGTATTCACACAGGGAACGGGGAAGATACATTCATAAATTATGATTTCAATAATGGGTAGTTATTTATTTATCATTTGTGTTTCAATCAATAATCATTTTGCTGGTAACACAAACATCCTTACTTTATAAACACACATTGGTTCGGTGCAGTGGTGCCATGGTGCCGGAAGGTGTCGGAACGGCGTTCAGGCACTGGAAAGCAAAAGGCATAATAGTCAAGTAACAATTTTGTTTTTCTTCATAATTTTTAACAGATAAATTCGTTACGAAAACAAAAAAAAATATTATAAAGTGGAAATAATAACTCGCAATAAATAAAACACAGAGTACTTACCAAATTACTCTTCGAAAAAAAGTTAACTTCCGGCACTGCTAATTTTGCCATGACGTCACTGATTTGGTGTCAGAACAAATAAACCCATTAGGGCAGACCGAAAAAATCGATGTTTAGGGGAAAAATGTGTGTGGTGTTTCTAAAATGGTATGTATTTCAGCGATTCCAAATAATGTGTTCGCTATTCTAGATTCTAAGGAGATTTTTGACGGTCACCTAGTAACCCGATATTTTACGAAATACGTATGGAACAAGAAATTGGCTCAGAGTTCACGTCTTCTCCTCGTATTTTTCTTTCTCTGCATCTATTCCCGTAAGAGGTCGCTGTTCCCATCTAGTCACCTCCAAGTCATTTTAATATCCTGGGCCTTTTATATCCTTTTATTCAAACCCTTCTCCCTCAAATAATTATCAATTCTCCATCATCTCTTTGGTCTTCCCCTCATTCTCTTCCCTCCTACACACTAAATTTCGAATTATTCCATATATTCCTTATTTTTCTCAAAATATGATCGAACAATCGAATCAATCACTCTTTCACCTACCTTGAGCTCTCAACCACCCCTTTCTTTTATGTTTAAAACTACTGTATCATTTTCTATGAGTAAATTTTATTTGATATTAGAGGACAAAGTCCTAGAATGATAAATATCTTTTCTAAATCTGAATCTATAATCTTCTTTTGTTGTCTTTATACTTCGTTTCAATTACATATCTAAAATATTTTGTGCGCATTGATTCATCTTATGAGGGGGCTACAATTTTTTTAAGGAATGCCCTCTTTGCCTGCGCTATTCTACTGACAATTTCTGCCTTACTTCGTCCATCGTTAGTCACTCGGCATGTAGAATCCAAGTAGTTATTACCTAATAAGCTGAAGTCACCCATCTCCTAAATTTTGATGGAGCCCTAATTTTAGGTTGGCACCATTTCCTTCTATTGCATACCAATAATTCTGTTTTATTTTCATTTTTCAGCGTATATCTATTCATTATGTGTTCGAATCAACAGAATATTTTTGCCCTGACTCTTTTTATGACTGCTTTGATTGTTTCACTCCTTTCCTTAGTTTTGCTTCCTCGTCGCTGGAAACAGATCACTTTTTATTTTGGTTTTTACATAAATTGTGGTTAATTCTCCGGTTATTGTAAAACAGACTAGTATATTGTAATTTTTTAGCTATTAAATAAATGAAAAGAACAGAAAAGTATTCGTCTACAGTTTTTACTGGAATCATTTGAGCCAAAGTCACAACCAAGATTTTTTTACGAGACACTTTTTTATCAAGAGCACAGCTATGAGTAAATATTTGTTCACGATGCTAGAAGATGTAGAAGATATGGGAATGGCTAACGATCGTGCGGAGAAGTGTTAACTCCTGGGGCGAGCGAAGGCCGCTTTTGGGATAGGGTTAAGCAGTGGTGTTATTTTAAAGGGGAGTGTGCGCAGGAAACGACAATGAAAAATGGGTGAGGCTGGAAACATGGGCGGTGGAATGGACGAGGGCCGGGTGATAATATAAGGGCATCGCCAAGGGAACGAGACCTGTTTGTTGAAGGCCCATTGAGTGTTTTAGGCAAGGTTCCTCAGGGTTCAGACCTGGACCTCTCTGCTGAGGGTTCCGTGTAATGCTCATCCACATTTACTTATTGCATTGAAAGCCACCTCAACCGGCGTGTAGCGGGGGGCGTTAGGACCCCAACTGTTAAAGAAGAAAAACAGAAAGCTTTAGCAAAGTTCCATCAATCATTCATCAAAAGTTCTTAACTTTTCTGAGTAATGACGTATAAGAAAGCTTACACTTGAGGAAATATGGTGAAATACTTATATTTCAATGTGATTTAAAACTGAATATTTGAAAGATATAAGGTATATTTTTGGTTGGTCTTCAAAACATTACCACTTTTTAAATACTATTCTAAATTCTGAATATTCTGTTATGAAAATAATATTACTTTTCTACGACCCTCCTCAAGAATTGATGAGCGATCGTGACTCCCAGAATTTAAAAAAGCTGGGATTCAGAAAACGCGGAATAAAATCTCTTCCTGTGATAGCTTATAAAATTTCCTACATCCCTGAGTGTATTCATGCGATTTATTTGTATCACGTTGCCTCGTCTGAGAACGGGGCAATGCGCTTACGTAACCGTGGCTTTCCAGATGTCTCGCCTGGATTCCTCAGGAGCTTATAGAGAGTATCGGTTTCCATGAGACGCATGGCTTATTTCTTGCACTCAGCGTGGGAGGAGCATAACGCGTGTTCTTAGATGACGTGCATCAAACGGAGCGACAGTGGAGAACGGAATGACAGTATAGCCATGAAAAGAGTGCTCGTGGCGCACTCATTCAGCCGGAATAGACACTAATTCGATCGCTTCCAGGTGGAATTTCGGCGAATATATTCCGTTTTCCTACCAAGTCATATCATGCAGCCATTTTTGTTTATTTATATTTCCCAAACTGACTCCCTTCTGAAGGAAACTAGGAGTGACACGTCGCGTCGGTTTGATATCGTACGCGGATCGAAGACAATAGGGTAGTTTCCTACATCAAAGAAAACTAAATGCATTGATTGATATTCGTTACCCACCAGAAGGGTTTTATTAATATACAAATTATTTGGTTTTAGAAATCCCAGACGAATGGCCACGGTCAATTTTATCCTCATTTGAAAAAGGCCAGATTGGTGCCCATGCGATTCCACTCCACGTGTCGTCACAGGGACCTATTTTCTACGCGAGAGGATAGGAGTTATACATCGTCTGAGATTACCAATGCATGCATGAGTCACAGAGCTCAGGGAAACATCTCTTAATAATCAATTATTAAAATTGTCTACGGTCGGAAAGTTTCCTTCGTTTGATAAGGTAGTAATAATCCATATTTAAGCCAAGCGCTACCTGGTAGCAGGGTACTCAACTACCTGATAGCACCCTTCGTCGTATCAGCGCTCAAGCCTCGCCTTATGGTCACCTCACAGGGCGGCAGGGGGAATCAGATATATGTCACACGGAGTTTTTCCCATCATTCCTACGTAGCCGTCGCGATTTCGCACGCTTGAAAATTTTTACTTTTCGTTTAATCGCGAAAAATAGATATCGTCATTTAAAAATCTAAGAGCGTGAAATGCGTACTCCAGGAGTAATAATCTTTCGATTAAGGCAATAAAAAATAGTAGCAAACCACCCTATTATTAAAACTTCATCATCATCTTATGGTGTTCTGCTCGTCGGCAGGTCCCCCGCGCCAATGCTTTTTCCATTCCCTCCTGTCTCCGGCCATCTCCTTGAAGTCTCCATATCTTCCAAATTTTATGTTGCCAGTGAACTTCACCCTTCTTCTTTCCCTTCTTCTGTCCTCTTCCACCGATCCCTCCAAAGCTACTTTCAAAATTCCATTCCCTCTCCTTAAATAGCCGAAAAAACTAAAAAAAACGCATTAAAAAAAATATAGGTGCACATAAAACTATACGAAATATGTATTTAAGTATATATAAGTATAAAATATATGTATAAAATGTATATGTATTTTCATATATTAAAACTATAGGCGCATTAAAATACATATTTACACTGCTGTAACTGTGTAATGCGCTGCCTTTCATCAACAGTAAAAAATGCTTACGAATTTGTAATATTGCACTGGAGGTATGTATACGGCTCAAAAAACTTCAGCCATTATCAACCCTTGTAATACTTCAGTTTTCATGAAATATATTGCGAGTACGAAGCCAATGTTTGATTGCTTGAGCTCTTTAATAATTTATAGATGGTGATTTACGTTACCTATTTAGCTGATTTTTTCCTGCTTTTTTTTATAAAAATGTTGATTTTTAAATTTCCAAAGCGCGTCGTGCACTATAATTTACCCTTTCTTCGTGGACTGAAAATTTTCACCCTACTTATATGCTCTTAATACTTCATGCACTCATTTCATCGCACCGTAAAAATTGTTATAATAAGCGAAGTATCTTTTACTTTATTCGTAAAATATGTATGCATTCGTAGGTATGTTTTGTGGCTTACTGTCCACTGAGTTAAATTTATCTACACCTAGCCTCTTTCTACATTTATATTCCAGTTGCTATTGCGTACGATGCTATAAAATATGTATGTACATTTACTACCTTTTCCAGGACGAATAATTTTATACCGTTCTGCTGCCTTCAGAGGACGAATAATTTTATCCCGTTCTGCTGCCTTCAGAGAAGTGCATTGTTTTTCTCGTCGGTCTCTGATTTCCACGATAGGCGTTTCGAGGTTAGATAAATTGACTTAATGCAACTGGTCTCTCTAGGGACCTCCACGTATCGGGTTGGCCGCGGAAATACATTTTTGATGCACGTTGTTCGCCTTCACCCCAGAAATTGGCACTAGGTGGAAAATATACTCGCCAGGGGAACCCCTTGCTTTTCTTCTCCTGCTCCAGTTTGCAGCTTTCTGCTTTTTTAGGGCGACTACTTTTTCTCTTTCTGTGGCGAAGAAACCGTACCAACGTTGCACGAATATGATTTTCCTGTAGCATATTGCCCGTCGTTACGGCAGAGTCTGGACCGAGGAAGACCGTGGATACTGTCTAATGCCATTATCATGAGCGTGCGGGATTTTTTATCTGTTCAGTTTTAAAAATTCTCATTTCAACACATTTCGCTTCGCTAGCCACCAAGAAATAACAGTAAAAAATTGAAAAAAAAAAAACATTTCCAAGAAGAAATTTTATTTGCAAGGCTGGTGTTGTATTTCATTAACCATTTCACTCTTCACAGTGTCCGGCGATATATGGTGGAAATGTTTAATGTTCATGATGATAAAATAAAATAAAATGGTTAATTTCCACACACTTTTTTATTAACGAACTACCGACCCGGTTTCGACACGTAGTGTCGAAACCGGGTCGGTAGTTCGTTAATAAAAAAGTGTGTGGAAATTAACCATTTTATTTTATTTTATCATCATGAACATTTCACTCTTTCCTGATAGGTATGCTTATTTGAGTTTTATTATCATTCTTGAAGCTGCATGGGTATTTATCGACACAAATCTTGTCCCTTGTGCCAAATTATCAATCCCTGAGCGGTATACTACTATAGCCATAAAAATGATGAATCTAAGTGATGTGTAGTTCATAAGTTCTGGCTGAAAAGTGAACTCAAATTACCCGAAGATTTGAAATAATTCATGGAATTCACTTTTTCTGTTTTGTTACTATCCACATAATTGAAAGGGTAAGCCAGTTGTTTCAGTAAAGCCACCTGGATTGTTCGAAAGCAATTTAATTGTGAAAGGAATTTAACCTTTTCCGAGCCTATCCTTATCTGGTGCCTATTAATTTGATTTCAAGTTTTACAATTGGAATTTTTTGAGCGATCTCAGCATAGAAATTTTATATGACAACGGAAACTTCGTTCTGGTTAGATGATTTTTCAATTTTCTCGGCAGGTTATACTTTTTGTAGTTCACCGAAGTCGTAAAATTATATAATTTGTACAAAATATTGAGTACCTGCCTATAGAAGGAATAGCTGGAGTATTACTAATATCTATTTTGGAAAGAGTTATATTTGATAAGAAAAATTGTAGATACATAATATATATGGAAGTCTAATTGGCAGAGATTTATGTATGAGTAGTCCGCTCTTAATTGAGCCTCTGACCAGAGAGTTCCGTAAGAACTTACTGATTGAAGAGTGGCTAATTAACTTCGGCATTACTTACGACCCATTTCTCACTAAATTTAAAATCCAATATGTTCAGCTTTAATACTTGAGATTATCATTTTATTTCCACGACACAGTTTGACATTAGTATTACATCATCTTAAATCAAGCAAATTTTTTTTGTGTAAAGAGGAGTATCAGAAATGCATTCCTTTAAATGGATTTTTTTTTAATTTTTACATTTTACAAAACCAATAGAAAAGCAAACAATAATTATATACATTTATGGGTATTTCTCTCGAATTTTCGTATGGCGTCCATTTTATTTTTTAAATTTTCTTTTGCTGGAGATATATGCTGTATATCTCAGTTGCGTCATATATTATTATATATGCCTAAAGATATTTTAGCGACCCAATGTGACCTTATCTCGCTGTCACATTGTCGTGTATTGAATTGAAGTCGTGGTCGGAAGAAGGTCTCCATATTCTTTGACTCGCTGGCATTCATTGGGAAAGCTATGCCCTCCCACACTCCCTCCCCATATAGGCGTGCGGCCAGTTATGGTCATTTGTGCGAGTTCTTTCAATTTTTGCCAGTCATTTGGTACGTAAGGATTTTTTTTTCAAAAGGCTGCGTGGATATAATCAATACTACCGTTTTCATAGGTAAAACGAGCATACAGTACGCAGGTGGACTTATAAAAATAAATTTTTTCAAAAGCAAATATACCGCAAAATAAAAAGAATACAATACATTTTTCCATGAACATGACAGAATCTCTAAATTAATTGCTTCATATAAAATGAAAAACGTCGAGCGCAAGATCCACCATAATACTCAATTTATAGTTAACACCATAATATAATGAATGCATGAATTACAAAGAACTACAGTTAATTAAATTTTAATAGATAAATCATTAGATAAATCGAATAAAAACTGAAAAAAATAATTGGATATTCCAATATTTTATGAAATTAATAGCCCTTTTGTGCTAGTGCAGAAAATTGAATATTTCGTTATATTTTGTCAAATTAGTATAATAAATGCAGTTCGATAAATGACACGGATCAGTTCCATAGACACAACTAAGATCAAATGCATAATAAAGCCGAGGTTGGCTACGCATACAAAAGAAAGCATTGTTCTGATGGCAAATCATAAAATTATCAATAGGGTAGTTTCCTTCATCAAAGAAAACGAAAGGCATTGATTGCGACTCGTTACCCACCATTAGTGCATTTATAATAATATACAAATTATTTGGTATTAGAAATACCGGTTTAGACGAATGGCAAGGGTCAATTTAATCCTCATTTGAAAAAGGCCAGATTGGCGCCCATGCGATGCCACTCCACGTGACGTCACAGGGACCTAGTTTCTATACGAGTAGATTGGAGTTTTACATCGTCTGTGGTTACCAATGCATGCAAGAGGCACAGAGCTCAGGGAAACATGTTTTAATAATCACCTATTGAAACTGGCTAAGTTTACTTCGTTTGATAAGGTATTAATAATTCTTATTTAAGCCAAGTGCTACCAGCTAGCAGGGTACTCTGCTACCTGCTAGCATCCTGCGTCGTATCAGCGCTCAGAGCCTAGCCTCAAGGTCACCTCACTTGCGACAGCGGGAACCAGAACGACGTCACACGGAGTTTTTCCCGGCATTCATACTTACCCGTCGCGTTTTCGCGCCCTTGAAATTTTTCACTTTTCATTTAATCGCGAAAAATAGATATCGTCATTTAAAAATCTAAAAGCGTGAAATACGTACTCCAGGAGTAATAATCTTTCGATTTAGGCAATAAAAAATAATATGAAACCACCCTATTCAATGTAATTTTCGGCAAAAGGAGGAAAAAAAAGTGGAGGAAGAATATGCCTTCAAGAGACAAGGAGCACGGGCCTTCCACGCGACAGTAACGGACTCTACCGACCAGACTAATGGTTCAAGTTGTTTGCCATAATAATTAATGCCAAAAAACACGTTTAATGTTTATTGTTTTGATGATTCCGCCAATTTCTTGAAATATGAATTAGGCGTGACTGCAGTCTCCCTTCGAACGCTTAAGAGAGGATGATGCTCGCAGTAGCATTACGTGGGTACTGGATATCAATATCAGGCGCAGATATGCACAAGAACACTTTTTTCAGGCTTTTTATATAGATATACAGTAAGTTAACTATAACGTGGGAGGAAAAATTTTGGTATGGAATGGGTAGAGAAGGACGGCTTTACTTTATTCGTGAGTGATAATACAGCAGGAATACCGCTTATTTAGGTTTTAATGTGTTGAAATACACAAACATTTCCTTAAAGCATTAAATTCCATTATAATACGTAATAAAATCATATCGTGATTAGCAGATGGCAACCATCGATGAAAATATTAAAAAGTTATGATGTTGAAGATGTTAAGTGCTAAATAACGTATTCACTCAATAAAACGTGATTTTCGTAATGCAAATAATTGAACATGAAATACCTATTATTGCACGTACTATTACTTATATCACGCTTACTTATCCATATTGCACGTGTTTAATTATTCAGTGCCTTTGATGCAGCATCTTACGGATAACACTACAAATTAAAACGGAAATTAGCCGAAAAATGAACGTAAACAAAATTAAAACGTTCTCGTCATCACAAAAAAATGAAAATCAAATCATATTTAGCCAAGGTTTGTTTAGTATTCTGCGTGTATCGGCAGCAAGAAAAGGAACTGCAGTCATCGGTATAAGTCATCTTTTAAAAATGACATTAAGTTATGTGCACTTGTAAATCTTGCAATTAATAACAACAACACTTTCAAATTTGATAGCATCGAAATTTTATGTACTGAA
The DNA here is from genome assembly GCF_921293095.1 of Ischnura elegans. Classification (NCBI taxonomy): domain Eukaryota; kingdom Metazoa; phylum Arthropoda; class Insecta; order Odonata; family Coenagrionidae; genus Ischnura; species Ischnura elegans. The sequence continues at coordinate 12,419,291 of NC_060248.1, read as the reverse complement.
TGTAATTCATCAAAAATAATATGTAATTTCCTAACATATCTTTCTCTTCTTTTCGTTTGAACAGGCTTCCATGTAGCCATAGAGAATATGAATTTTCAAAAATTACATTGTCGACTGCCTTCCTTATCTTTCTCATCTTTTCGTTTTAGATCCTTCCTCCTCTTTCCAATTTTCCTATTTCGCTTCTGTTCCTTTGTTTGTACGGAAAGATGGTCGGTATGATGAGTTGATCACAGCGCCGCCATCGTATTTTGGCGGGCATTGTTTGAACTAATCCCGATACTCAATTTTAAATGATAAAATAGGTGAAAAATAGTAAATATTGTTTAGCGACAATTTTTCCGTGAATTTCATACGATTTAAGAGGGGTTATTTCATGAGACTTTTTGTCGTATCTCTTCTCGTTTTGCCCAAACATTTGTATGAGTGAGTTAGTGAGTGGTCGGGAGTCGGTTTTATTACATATAGATAAAAAAAGTAGTTCAATAAAGTTCTATTAAAAAAATTGGCTAAGTTCCATTCTCAGACGAATGAATTTCTTTTCCTAGATATAAACGAATTTATGCATCGTTGGTTCTTCATTATTCCTTTTTTGTTGGTAAAAGAAAAATTACTTTGCGTTTCTCCTGGTATCGTTTCCTGTAAACGACTGAATTTATAACTTTTTGAAAATCTTTTATAATGTTTGTTTCGTTATATATGCGGCATTTGCTATCGGAAACTGTTTGTTTACCGAAATCGGCCATCCTATAACTTCTTTATGTCCAACTGGGCAAGAGCCAGAGTTTTTGTTTTGGCAAGGAGTGGGTTGAAGTTGTTTGGGTGGGGTGAGGTATATGTGGGTAGCCACTTAAGAGCCTCATAGCAAGTGATTTAGAGCCGTTGGGGCTGGTTCATAGTGAAAATAATGTCGTGTGATACTTTAAAAAAGAAAACATTAATCAGAAATCAGTGCAAATTATGTTAAATAGCAGGAAAGGTGGTGAAATGAATAAAATTAAAATTGAAAACGCATTGTATATGAAGGCGTTGAAAGTTCAAAATCTTTTACGATAAATTTAGTCAATTTAACTAATGAAGATTCATTAATAAAAACATCGTCAGCTTGCGTAATTAAAAATTATTTCTTTGTGAAATATTACGAATTTAATGAATTCCATCTTCATAGCTACATAGAAAAAAAATCATGTGAAAATCTCATAGCTTATTTAAAACAAAATTGATAAAATATTAGAGGAATAATTACGTTATAATTTCTTATATGGGTACATCATCAGCTACCTCATATTTAAACGAATCCTCCAACACTCATAGTTGATGGAATAAAGTTAATAATAGTAACAAAAAATATTAGTATATATTACCTCTTTGTCACCAGACGAGACCAATATTAATCAGCATGTGCACCATGGAAACGAAATTGAGTTGTTTTTATGACAGCAGAGCAGCTGTGGGTCGGTATATACAATCAGAAATGCCATTATGAATCTAAAAATAACGATAACACGTAAATATATAGAATGATTTTTTATCACTTAAACTCACGACATAATTCGATATTTTTAATGGATATATACATCAAGAGGCCTTCAAGGAAGTTACTGCATAAGGAGATCTTCTTAGCACTACATGGCGTCAGTGTATTTGTTGCTGCTATTCTCTAAAGGCAAATATGTGTTCACTTCGAGGGTAGAAATGTGTCGTAAAATAAAATGTAATTTTACCGAAATATGAGAATGGAGGGAACTGCTGCGTCTCTAGAATATGTTTTGAGGGAAAAATAAATCTTCCGCGGAGACCCAAAGCAAAACCTTTGAAGTGGGAGGTGGACCCGAAATTGTCCATTATCCTGAATGTGCGAATGCGAAATGCCTGCGGGCTATTTCGGGGTGAGCTCTGCCCTCACCTATACAAACCCAACTTCGTTTTCAACCACTCAGTAAATCATTGTTATTTTGAATGATTATTTTCGTTACCACATATCTCATCGATTCTTTGCAAACAAGAATTTTCAAAACTGATGTTCTTCACATCTTTGCTGCGTGTGGTATTGTGATGGATCATTAAATGACCATAATCATGTGACAAAATATCCAATACATGGTTTTTTTAAGCTTTTTTTTGTTAAATTATCCTCAAATGCATAGACCGTTGGTACATGCGGCTGATCTTTGGATGGAGATCAACAGAAAAATGAATTTAACCCCACGAAGGGGTCTGATTATAAACTTAACCGGCTTATCCTGGAACGAACCATACGATAAAAAGGATGTTTTGAAGGTGTTGGAAAGAAAAGACGTTAGCGATCAAACTCCAGCAATTATTTCCTTTGCATTTCGTAATTCGCTCGGCCCCGTAGGTGTGGATCAAGAAATTAAAGCTGTCTGCTTATGCGTGGGTTATCACAGCGAGTTGCAAAAATGATATTTCAAATCGCAAGCGATAGGCATAATTAATTTGCTCGAAATTTAATTGATATTTTCATTATAATGGAGAAAAATCCCGGCCACAACGCCATCATTATATCAGGCATTCTGGCGATGGAGGTTTGATTGACCGAAATTATTTCCAATGTTTCCTTCCGTTGTTATAGCATAGTCTGGGCTTAGGGAATAAATACATTATGCCTCTAAGTTACTTTGATACCATAGCATTCTGTATTCATTACCTGTGTCATAAACTTCCAAAGAGGTCGGTTTAAGGAAAAATATTATAATTTGTGCTGACCAAATAAGTAGCCAAAATGACCCAATTTGTATTTTTGTGCTGATAATAGCGCCACGGCCAAAGTGAACAAATTTATTTTTGCTCCAGCCAATTTTTTATCAATTATAATCGTAATGAGTCGTAAAATGGCGTTAATTAAAATTAAAGTCCCTTTGTTCACGCCCATATCACCCAATATTTTCTACTTTCACCGTTATTTGTCAAGGCTTTAGAATTATATCATGGCGACCCTTTACTTTCAAATGGGTCCCACTCTAAAATGTAAAAACTAAAATAATGTTTTTTAATTTTTTTCTTTAATCTCCACACGGGCTACCTGCCCTTCATAAGGGGCCATATTGCGGTCAATGTGGCTTTTTTGCTTTGTCTTCTGTCTCTTCTTCACTCCCCATTGAAAATTTCGTCGTATAAAAATGGGTGGAGCTTACTGGATGAGGGATCGTGCTCTGCCAATATTTGGAAGGCGCCACCTTTGTTGCTCTCGCTGTGTGATTGCATCCCCCCTTTGCCTGCCCTCACAATTTCTCTCTCTCTCCCGCCAGCCAGCGCCCGAACAATAAGTCCCAAAAAAAAAGGAAAAATGAAGGAGAAAAAAGCGACCGATCAAAACTTCAACGAATGTGGGAGAGAAAATAAGGCTTATGAGACCGACAACCTGGGTTGTTGATCCATGACGCTATAGATAGGAAATTTACCACGACTCGTTTATGCCATTATGATTTTTATTAAATTTCATTATTGAAATATCTACTAATAACTTTCCTCAAATGCGGAAGCGGTTGAATATTTCAAAAATTGCATTTTCTGAATAATATTTCAGCCTATATTTTTCTTACCAACCTGTTCTTTTTAATTTCCATTTTAAAATAATGATTAGAAAGAATGAATTAATATTTATTGTTGCCTAGTAGGCCACCCAGCGTTGCTCGGGAAGGATAGTACCCAGAGAGGTGGGAAACTTGGAATTCATGGTCAAGTGGAAGGATTTATAGGTAAAAGAATGAAACAGGTCTGATGATGGTATACCTATACATACGAGTGCAATAGCAAACAATAGAGAAACCGATTTCCGATTACTGCGAAGGGGATCAGCTTATTCGTGTTAAAGAGTAAACGACGCAAAGGACACGTCAGACACAACCAGGCGTAGCACTACAGGCTTTAAGAGCATGAGATGAATCTACGTAATAACTTTGGTTGAAATCAACACAGCCGTGTATCAATGTATAGCGTATAGACGAATAGAGATATCCTTTTCTATATATATGGATCCACAGGGAAGAATCAGCCAATGTATGTCATTCACTATATTTTAAAGGTAGCGGTGATAATATACCAATTTTATAATCCCTGAGTATTCCAATAATGAATGGTGAGACACAGGCTCAGAGAAATGGTGATTTTCATTTATTACTAACGTATCACAGCGATTAAACTCAAGGTAAATATCACTTGACACTGTATTTTAATCTTAATCTTATTGTACATCCACCTCAAGATGGCTCTCCTCTTAACAATCGCTTATTTTTTTTATCACCACAGCATCAAATCAACAAAATAAAAATCAAGACAAAAACAAACATGCTCACAGACAAATAAAACAAATAACAAATGAACTCAAAAACAGAAAATAAACTAAACATATACAAAAGTGATTTTGGTCATAAAGACACATGCGTCATTACACAACATCTCTGCAGAATGAACTTAATTGTGACAGTATTGGTCAATAAAGGTAACATCAAGTAGAATAAGAGCAGAGTTAAATTTTGAAATGGCTTATTGTTTTCATGGCTTGATGCTGTGCATTCATATGTCTCGTAAAGTCTGGAAAATATTTCACAATAATAAAAATATCACAAAACCTGGAAATTTACATAAAACATTCTTTAACATCGTGCTCAAGGATATTGTAGTGCTGAAATAAAAGAGAGGAGGTAGGGTGAAAAAAATATTAAATTAATGAGGGCTAAAAAGCGGCAAGGAAGTGTTTTGATGCAGGACACGTTAACCGCTCTGACGTGCGATACTAGTGTGGGGAAGGGTAGGATAAAATAGTGTTCGTCTGTTGGGGACTTCGTAGTATGCGGAGCCTCAAAGGGATGCACGTCCCTTTTTTCCTTTTTGGGGTAAAAATGCGACATTGCTGGATAGAGAAGGCCTCTTTGAGGTATCTCTGGGCAGCTTTGGCGAAGCAAAGAAAAAACGAGATGGCCTTTAGTTTTTTTTTCCATTTACGACGACGGCGACAAAAAGCAGCGGCAAGATGAAGTAGGGAGGCACGCCAATAAATTTAGAAGATATATTTTTGCTCAATCCATTTTTTTCCTATCGGTGCTTCGTCTTTGCCGAAATTTTTGTGTCTTATTCTGTACGTCTGGAATATTTAAAGAGACTTTTTTCTGTAGTGTATAATGATATTCCTTTTTTACTAAATAAAATCCCACAAAACTATTTCAAAGCTGCATTGAAATCATTTCTGTAAGCTACATTTCCGTTTATTTTTCCCATCATTTGTCTCCTGGTTGGGTATGGGAGACATTGGGATACTATTGTCTCCGGCAGCTCTTTTTCTGTACTTATTTTATTTTTTTTCCATTGTTAATATGACATACGTTCTCATTTCACATTCATTCAAATGAAATTTCATATATTGTGAAACTCGTTCGCAGAGAAAATATGATAAACAGTGAACCTCGTCCAGTTAATTATTTGTGTAATCAAAACTTCCTTTTCACAAGTGATCTTTTAGTCTAAGAAAATTGATCGATTGGTGGCAACAAATGCTATTTGTAGCCTTTATGTTGACGTTTTTGTAATGTTAATTATATATTGCCTATTAAAAGGTGCGTGCTTCCTTGGCTTAGTATTTTCTTATTCATGGTCTCTCTCTCAATGTTAGTGTGTTCGATTTCGTCAATTTTCTAATATATATAAAGGCATTGCTCTGTTGAGCATTGTTTCATAAATTCAATAGCTTGAATTCTTTTGAAAGAAATCAAAGAAATAGGCAGAAAACGTTGGTGATATTTTAAGCGCTTTTGTGTGGATTAGTTCGAGATACGTATAAAATTGATAGGTGACACAATATATTCCATTGACAATTCAACTCACCATAACTTTTTTACACAACCAAAGGTAGGCACTAACTTTTGGATATAACATGCGTGCGTTTAATAGATTTAACCCTTGCAATTTTTTAGAAAATTATTGGTGAAATGGAAAAAAGAATTTTCTGCTCTATTTTTACCTGACGAGTTAATAATTAGTCATTTGGAGTTAAATAATTCATTATATATATACTTTTTAAGCAATTTGTGCATCTTAATACTCTATGGAAATCTTTGGGGCCATATGTAACATGTTTTTCAAAATAATTATGGTATCAAATTGATATTTTGTTAATTTTATATTTTTTTCTTTCCAGGTATGCGTTTTTATCCTCTTCTGCGGGAATCTACTAATTAATTCCTATTGAGTCGAGGCTATTCCTGTAATTCTGGAAATATCCAAGGTAATTCAGTGCTTCAACAGTTAAGGATACGTTTAGTGAATTAGGAAGGGAATAGATTTGATCATACATACCTCGAAGAATACTATCGAGGGTATGTCCCTTCGAGGGCATGGTATCTAATGTTATTGTCAAACGTATGACTCGTGTTTGATTGCAGTGCTGTCGTAAAAATTATGGTCGGAAGTGAGAGACAATTTATTGATATACGCTAAAACCAATCCCTGTGAAACGTAAAACTAGCTATTAGTTATTAATTTTTTTACGATTTACGCAGATACAATCCATGCCGCAATCCCGAGCTCATGTTTTATTAAAGTTTAAATGTAATAATAATTATTTTTGTTACATCTATAATTTGAAGGAATTTAAAACGTATAAAGTCATTATTATCTATTGTCGCTATAAAAATTTTATCTTTTTACCTCTCTGCTATTGTCCTTTCATCACTTAGTTATTGCGAAAGAAATTCAAACTTAATTGCATTGGTTGCCATGGTGCACTTAAAAGTCAGTCTTATCTTACGCCTAACAATTTTAATGGGAAATAATGATTGGAAACCACCGAGACCTTATGGTGTTATTAGGTAAGCAAGAAGTTGTTGCCGTGATAAAAAACATTTACATTTTCCATTGGAACAGAAAACTTTTGTGGACTTTTTAGAATCGATTTCTAAACAATATTACCCTTTCCTGTCTTGTAGATATCTCAAACCGTTCATATAATGGTTGAGCAGTGAATCTTTTTGGGCTGAAGATTTTTTTTTGTGCTGGATATGTTACCTGATTTATTTCTCCTGATACTAAAGCTTACACTTTATGGAGATCATTGGTTACGCGATCAATCTTGTTTTTCCCGTATTCTGATGTTTTTCTCTTCTTTACTTAGCTTCATTGCTCTTGTCTCCATCGCATGCCCTTTTTTCTGGCCATATTTTCTGCCAAACTTCGTTTTTCACCCTTCTCTTTCTCTCTTTTCAACCACCCTTTCCATTTCTCTTCCCTTTCTCAATTACTTTGTCTGGCACTTTTTCTTTCCCAATGGTATGAGAGGAAATTTACCTATATGGCAAGAAATAGTTTTGAGACCCCCAGCCCCCAGCTTTTTTATTCTTCTCTTCCGCAAGCATTTTGATTTGTTTTTTAAGTGAGGGACTTTCCCAGATTGTCGCATCGCTGACGGAAAAATGTGAGATAAAAAGTTGCAAGGAGTATTTCTCAATGAAAATTACTCAATCCCTTTTTTAAAATATCTTTTCTTCTGTTTTTTTTATGCAGTTTCTTTGATAGGTGCAAAAAAGTAAAGACTGCGATAAACCTTTAATAACAATATTTTTGAAGTATATATTTAGAAGTTTTCGTCTATCGTGTAGTGTTAGTATAGAGAGAACATTCTTCTCTTATCTATTCACGAACATTTTTAACACCTAACTAAAATTTGCTTACTTTAGGAGATTTTGAATATTATTTTTATGCCGTAGCAAAACTTTTGGCTGCGGTGGCAACTGGCAAATTACCCAATTTTCCGTTGTCTTTCTCCTCTTTTTCCTCTTTAAAATAATTAATGTAGCAGGAAGATGGAGAGTCTAAAAGCAGTATTTAACCTTTTTAAGAGCAACGAATGGGCTCTCATTATTCCTGGTCAAACAGACGTTAAGTTACGATTTGCCAGTACTGCATATTATAGGAATGATGTATCGGTTATTGTATTGATATCATATAACTTTTCCCCATTAGGTTTGTAAGGTTGCAAATATGGGTGAAATGTTTGGAATCAAAATACGTGTCCTGGCAATTTAAGTTAACATTTACTGACGAATTTAAATGGAGGATGCAAAAAAACAACGCGATAAAATTATTTAGTATTGCACTGTGGGATCACGGTGAAGGTTAGGAGGCCGGGGATGGGAGCGCTAGGTTAAGTGGGGGGGGTGGCACAGTACTTGTTAAGTACTGTGTTAGTGCTTTTGAAATACAATAGAATTAAGTACAATAACATTAACTGACCCATACGAAAATTCTTCTTTATCTATAATTCTTCCAGAACATCCATAGTCTTCCCTTTTTTGTATAATGTAGAATCTCGGATATGAAGTCAATGTTTTGTCCAGCTTCCCATAGGTGTTTTGCAAAGTGAGATTGGTTCAAAAAAAGCGAAAAGCAGCGAAAACACTTTTTACGTTATTCTGCTCTGGTCCAGAACGCCCGACCCGTTTGCCCCACATATATTGCATCACAATCATTCTTCTGAAGCCTTTACTCATACTAATTGGGAGCATAAATGGCTAGTTTGTCTGAGAACTAATAGAATCGCTCATAGGCGATGAAGTGGAAATACTCTACCCAGCATCCTATTATCGGGATGGAATATCTATTAAGTGTACTTGGTCTTCATAGCGCCATTTTTAACTCAAATTTGTCCGAAAGCTTTATCACCACATACCGAGTTCGCTCGCCTCTTTAATGGATACATGTCCTTGAATACGAGATGCACATCCTTTTGATAACACTGCACTGCAGCTGATAATTTAGCAAAGGACCAAAGATTCAACTACGATCTTATCGTGAACGGAAACCTGCGTACATTGTGTGTGTACCGCGGATGACCTCGTTTACAACGTTAAGAACCTTTCGTTCAAGACTCCTCTTAGAATGCACAGGCGTGTTGCGTGCTTAGTTAATCAAATTGCAAGTTATCTAATGCAATTAATCAATCGAAAATGCACAGCCCTTGCCTTGAAAATGAATGCGTCTGATTTCCTTAATAAGGATTGGAACCACCGCTTGCCATAATTTAAGGACTGAGCTTAAATCTGGCTCAGATCCAAATTAGATCGTATCATATCATTTAGCGAAAATTATAATATTGGAGTTCGACAACTTCTAATGAATACGCCAAAATAATCATTTTTTACATTCATTATGGTCGAATTAACTTCCGCTGATGTTGTAGTTAAAACTCGCACAATGCGTTTCAATACGATTTTGCAGATTCACAATCCATAGTACTTGAAGAAAATAGAATTTTAACGAAAATAAAAATTTCGCAAAAAAGATAACTGTAAATTACATATTTTGATTATTTATATCATGATCGATTAATAATTGCAATTTATTTTTTAATTGTATTTCATTTTAGTAAACTATGGTCCTTATAATTAATGAGTAGTAATGAAGCTGCCACTTGAATTTCTCAGGTATTAAGAGCCTCTGTACTTAATAGTCACTTTTTATAGCCACCTAATCCTCCAAATGAAGGTAAAGCACCAATATTTTAATCATTGAATTAAACTTTGTGTGACCCTATCATGACGGAATATTAAAAAAATAATAGTTATAATGAAACCTATTTAATGATGAACTTGATAAATATTATCTAAGGAGGTGGGTGGTATTCAATACCCCACCTCAGGCGATGGAACGAATTAAAATTATATTTGGAAATATTATTTCTCTCCTTCACCGTCGAAAGTTATAATTAATTTTCCTCTTTAATTCTTAATCGGTCCATTTTTCAAATTTTGAGTTTAAAATATTTTTTTAAAATTCAAGTATGGTAAGTTTAACAAAAATTGCATGTTTTTTATTTGGAAAATTTGATTGCATACTAAATAATGGGAAATGTGGTTTAAAAAAATAAATTTTGACTGTAAATATTACTTTTCATAAGTGAGAAAGGAATTAAAAAGAGATTTCATAATAAATTTAAAACAATGGGATTACGCATGCCCATAAGCAATAAATCACGAAAAAAACTTACCAATTTTTCACAGGATAGTGATTTGCTCACTTATGTGTTGTATTTCCTGAGCCATCAACGTGAATTGGAAAAACTTCATGAAATGGTGATAGTTTATTATATCTTTATGACACCTTTTCTTTTGAGATTCATCGCCCGAAGTCCAGAAAAATACGTAGTGGCCTTTCATGCTGGCCAGATTGAATGGTGTGCCGTAAGAGATACATTTGCTAATTAAGGATTAAAATATCTTAGGATTATTATTGCTCTTTTAGAAATTTATTCTTGGTGGCCGATTTGTTTTTCTGACCTTTTTATTCCGTTTTCCACCCTCCCCCACCCTTGATAATGCCCATGTTTCTTTGACAAACCTCCGTAATTTTTCAGCCCTCCATCATTTCCCAGTTTTCCCTGCTAACTCTCCCTCCCTTCCTCCTCTTACGCTGGGCATTCCGATCCAGACACTTGTTTATCTGTTTTCTCCACCTTCATCTCCCTTTGCGGGAAAAAATGTATATTTTGAAGGAGGGTGGTCATTCTCCCCTGAGCTGATGTTTTTTTGGCCGAGAATCCTTACAAATGGATGCCATTCATAAGCCTCCTGTTTCATTTGCTTACTTTGGTGGAGCGGTCGATACATAGACTTTCATTTTGACCTCGGCTTTCTCTTTCTTCCTATGCCAACATTGAAGTATTAGTCATAAAAGCGTAAATATTTTTCAATAATAATATTAATAAGATTAATTCGGGCGAGATTGAGACTAAGAAGTCCCCTCTTCCACCTAACCCATCGATAGCGTCAATGAAAACATATTTAAAAACGGTAGAAAAACGTTTAAAATACAAAAAGATACACAATATACACTCTTTGTGAAATGTCAAAAAAGATAAACAAGTAAATGTGAAAATTTTGTGTAAAAAAAGATTTCTGTTTGTGGGAAAAAAACATGAGGATAAGGGCGTAGTGTCCTTCAGCGAAAAAATCCACTGCAGGAAAACGCCCACACAAGAAGGGGAGCGTGAAAAACCTGCGAAAACCTACTGGAATATATACATTCAAAAATTGAGCTAATGGAGATTTTAGGAGCAACTAACATTGAGGGCTATGGAATACGGGAGGTGCGGGTGTCCTCCCCAGGTAATTTTTTAGATAAATGCTTCAAAATGGTGATTTTGACAGCTTTCTGAGGTATATTTTATTAATCCTTACACTATTTTATAAGTAATATTTATCCCACTAAGTAAAATGGATTTTGACATTTCTCTAAGTTCTGAGAGGGTTTTATCCCCCTAAACCCTCCCTCGCTGCACCACTGTTACGAGCAACCCCTAAATTGGGGGAACCAACCCCGTATCCAAACTTGTCGCTTTTCAAGGGACTTTTACTAATATGACCTGCTTCTGATTAAAAAAATGACGTTTTAAGTATATCAGGGTCCTGAAAGACACAAACTTGACGGGTCGAAAATATTTAGGGGGTGAAAATTGAAAAAAAAAATCATTGCATTAGCCATTTTTCTTCGCTTTTTATTACATAGAATATGGTAGCTAATATAAAAATGTTTAAGGGATGAATACATTTCTCTCACCCCACCATTTTGTAAAGGATTAATATTACATAAAATATAAGATTGGAAGGGGCATATAGCAGGTGGTATAAAGAGCTGCATCTAAAATCTGGATTATAGGTTTTCTTTAAAACAGTGGCATATCCAACAGGAACCGAAGGTAAATCGTGACCGTTGTTCAGTAAGACAACCTTTAAACATGTCTTCAACGACTCGGAGAATAGCCTCCATTTGTCTGATCATACGTAATCGCTAATTGTCTCATCAATCCTTCAATATCAATGGAGAAAATCAGATCACCGTTTTCGCCCCCCGTTGTAAAAAAAATAGAGTAAGAGTTGACTGTCTGCCTCTGTAATAAGAAAAAATCTAACTATCTGCCAAAAATGCCACTGATGTAAACGCGAGCCAAGAAGTTGTGCTTTACACTTTGGTGAATCTAAATATCGTCTTCGATCATTTAGATCCTCTGGTATTATTGGATTAGGTGCCTTTTTTGGACTAGTTTCCGGATTCTACCACATCAGGGGTGTAATATTGATCTCGGCGGCTAGGACCTTCTTCCACTTCCGGTGTAGCTTCGTTCAATAAGACATCAGAATCATCGTTGGTGTAAGTAGCTGGAGCTTTGGGGATAGATATAGCATCTGATTCTCGGGGCGAATTGTTTACAGTACATTCGGATGGATCATTTAAAATGAAATTTGTTTTTCTATGAAAACTCCGTAGTGTTGGTATGACAAAAATAGCAATCAATTAACTGGCAAGTGGGTTCACGCCAAACCATTGGAACTCCGAAATTTAGGGAACGATTTCCCCCGTTTAACCGTTCACTAAGTCTTCTTTAACAACCACTGCAACAGAATTTAGGGGCCCACGATTTTTCTTGGTCACCAACTTTACACCCGAAATGAAGTTCATAAGATTTCCGCAAAATCGCAGTCATCGCTTACCTTTGGTCTTTGTACTTTAAATCCCTACAGATGTAAAAAAATGAATTGGGATGCTTTTTGCAAGATAGCGGCGTGATCGCGAGGAAACACTTAATTGCTCGCAAAATAACACGCTAAGTCGATCAAGCCTAGAAAAACAAGGAACTTGGAACACGACTTGCACGAAAGAGATTGACGTACTGAAAAGACCACTGGTTTATTTCATGGATAAACATCAGCAAGTGCGATTGCCAAGACAGTTGAAGACACGTTAAATCGTGTCCAAGCGTGTCAAAATCAATTTTGGGTAGTCCTCTGGAAGTCCTTCACCTTTTAGAGTTTTTAAGATTTCCACCGAATCAGGGATAGGAACTTTCGTAAATGGCGACGTGGCATTAAAGCTGACTAAAATATCTCTTTAGGTCACTCTATGCAATACGTCTACTACCTCCAGACAAGGCTGACAGCATGATACATGAATTTGTGCGAGTGCTTCGACGTTCAAAAATGCCTAAATTTAATTTACCAGCTGCCGAACTGCGTAACTTGAACAAATTAAAGTGCAATAACATCCTTCACTTCCAGCTGACAGTTGGTTGAATTCTGCCTTCAAAACAACTTTTTTATATGCAACAGGGAAATACATGAACAAAAAAGTGGCGTGGCAATGGGTTCCCCGCTTTCTCCCGTGATAGCCCATTTATATATGGAATTTTTTCAGAAGGCACACGAGTGAAGAGAAACCATCATGCTGGTTAAGATATGTAGATGACACTGTTGTGATCTGGTTACATGGGAAAGAAAAACTTGAGGCATTCCACGAACATCTAAATACAATACATCCAGACATCAAATTCAAAAAAGAACTTGAAGAAGAAGGTTGTATCTTTTTCCTAGATGTTCTGGTTGAAAGAAAAATGGATGGAAGCCTAGGCCATTAAGTGTATAGAAAGAAGACCCACACCGACAGGTATTTAAATTCAACATCGCATCACCACCCACAACAAAAGGCCAGCGTCATAAAAACGCTAACCCACCGAGCCAAAATCATGTGTGATGCTGAGCGTATCCGAAGTGAAATCCGACACCTTAAAAGGGCACTGAAAGGTAATGGTTACAGTGTCTATTTCATAAAAAGAGCGATGAAAAAAAGACACCCGATTCGAGATGACGACCACAAGAGGGAGAAGCCATTACCATGCGGTAAACTTCCATACATCTCCTGAGTCACCTATAGAATCGCTAGAATCCTTCAAAAAGGCAACATTAAGACTCGCTTCTGTAAGGTTAGAAAATTTAAAAATATCCTACCTTCACCGAAGAATAGCCATCCTCCCCTTCAATCCATGGGAGTGTATGAGGCTCCCTGCTGCTTCGGCAGAAGCAACGTGGGACAGAGCAAGCGTCCTATCTCCCAAAGGCATATAGAGTATGAAAGAGCGTTGAAACTACATCAGTGGGACGCATCAGCTGTCGCTGAACATTATGCCTCCAACCCTGGGCATAAAATAATGTGTAACGCTACACGGGTATTGGCGAAGACGGAAGAATATCATCCGCGTCTTATACGTGAATCCGTCGATATAGTGAAAAAGCCAAACAATTTCAATAGGGAGGGTGAATGTAACCTCAGCCGCATATGGAGAGGGTTCCAGGCCCAATATAATGACCAGCGGCTATCGCCTTCCGCGAAAATTCAAAATCGAGTCAACAATGGGTTAACGAAACCTATATAAGCTCGGGACGAGAACGGTTTCCTCCCATTCTCTTGATAACGCCCCCAGTTGGAGGAGTGAAACACCGAACAGATAATGTTACCAAACGCAGCATTTCCTGAAAGCAACCACCAACATTGATAAAAGAAGCCGTGAAAATCTTCATACAAAAAAAATGTACACATTGTTCCACCTTTTAGTTTCTACGATGCATCTGAAGGAAGTTTGGCCTCAGCCTACGTCTGCTAGCTCGTCTTTCATACTTATGTGGCAGGCAAGACTTCCTCGCAACTCTGTTACCTTAGTAATGTAGTGCTTCTTTCGAGTAATATCTAATCAAACTTTGATTAACCTGTTGGTGTCGATTTTCGCCTTGCAGAGTGCGAGATTGCTAAAAACCTTGACGAAGAAAATGATTCCTTGTATGCGGAAGTGACGAAGATGTGATGAATGCGATGTGAAGAGGTAGTAATGATTTTAAGTACATTTTTCTTACATTTCGGATAAACTTAGCAGTTATGTTTCCTGTGACAATAATCTGAAGACAATATGGCAATGGAGAAATCAATTAATCTCAAATTTTCAACTGCAGTCTACAATTATTTGCGTGGATTTATTGCCATACTTAATTGAAAATTTTGGTATTAATATATATTCATCATATTATAAAACACTCTTAAAAATCTTATAATATTTATTGAATACATTTCTCCGGTATGAATGAAATATACCAGCAAGTGAAGTGGGAACAGTATAGCATTTTCTTTGGAAGTCAAGTCCACTTTAAAATCCTTTGTGAAGAAATAACGGGAAAGACTTCATTTTCTAATTTGATGCTGTATTATACCCTATTTAAGCAAGATTACCAACGTTTTACACCCAAAGCCGTTTGTATTATCATCTTACCTTTTATATATGTATTTCAGAGTGGTTCATTGCATATTAATGCTATTTGCTCTCCTTACTCAATTTACTTCACGTGTGTCTGGTTTTCTTTTCCCTTTCCATATTTTTCTGCCCATACTTTATTGATTTTTCATTCTGCACCATTAGCAGCTTATTTCTATTTTGATTCGTTTACTCCAACTTCCACTACTTGGCATGCCAAAAGTCTCCAACGAAAATTGAGTCTGAAAATGGAAACTTGCGGTCTTTATTTAAAAAAATTTGTTTTAATTTTTTTCGGCCAGGCATAGCGTTTCGACTCTCTATGGTAATATAACCTGGAGACAAAATGGCAACTAAGAAATCAGTGTTGCGTTTTATTGCCAACGCGGATTTAGCTATATGTAGACTTAGATTCATAATGAATTGCCATTCGTTTTAGTTCTGTTTTCATTTATCACCCCCTCATTCGCTTCATCCTTATCCTCATTTGAAATCATCGCGTAGGCACTAATAATTCAAAGTTCCTCGTTTGACCTATTCGTCTTTTTTGCAATGCTAACTCCCATTTTTTATATATTTTTTTTCTCTTTTCTTACCGCTAGGTACAATCAATTTGCTACATTGCCATTTATCATTCTTAAATGCGCTATACCTTTTGAAAAGGCCACCCAACAGAAATTGAATGTTGAAATTAGGACAGTTCGTTGTGATTTTTAAGTTTATTCGATTCTATAGCATATTTTACTTGACATCTCAACATTACTCTTCGATTCATAACAATGACGTGATGTGGAAGGACGCTATGGAAATGTCATTATGAGTGTATCCTTACGGAGATTTGGCCGGCAGAGATTAATTACTCTTTCCTTGTGCAATTTATTTCAGAACTGAAATAGTTTTTGGGACTATTAAAAACTTTTATTACCACATCTGTTACCCTAATAAAATAAATGAGCATAATGCTGGCTCAAGGAATTTGTGATAATTGACTATCAAAAAGGTCAGCTTTGTATTATAATATGATCAAGTATTTCCCATATTATAATATCGGTATAGTTATATTCTCCATTGATAATTTGCGATCTTTCAATTCATTACCAATGTGAGGTACAGATTATATATACTGAGTTTGTATATCATACTACGAGAGGATGAAAGCAAATACTAAACTTTAGTGTCCCATAACTGTTTCTATTACTATCCTTACTATATTCAAGGAGTTTAAGTATTGCACATTAAGTTATAATTAACTCCTTTAACATATTTACGTTTTTTCTTCTGGTTCTTCCATTTCCCCGTATATTCTTACTAATCCCTTTGCATATTCCTGCCATCTCATAGTCAAAGTCCCTCAAACGACAGGCAAGCATTTGATTGACTCCAATGCACAATAATATCCTTGATATTGCCCTGAGCATCTTATTCTGATCACCTTGTAACGTTAGGAGAAAGATACCTCTATCACGAGGTAATCCTGCCCTTTCGGATGAAAGCCGCCAGTATCCCTTCAATCCTCAGACGGTGAGACAAGCTGATTAAATACCTATTTATAAGCATGAAGTACAGTAGATAAATGGGACGAAGTATCCATCAACCCCGTGCACTAAATAAGAATCCCTGCGAAACCGTCCCAATAACTGTGCCATTAATTACGCTTATGATTCCAGCGGTATTTACTTTTTCCTATCTTTATTTAATGTTAATTTTACGTCTAAAATGTAGCTTTATCTGTTTCTTTACGATGCTACACATAATGCCGCTCATATCTGTGTAGTATATCTTCTTAAACTTGATGGATCAAAAGCAAAATAAGCCTACTAATACATCCAATTTTCCTCAAGTAATGGAAATAATTGGACTAAATAGCATTCGGTGAACTATTATGATCTTATTCTCGTAATTAAAATATATTCATATATTTACTAGTAAAGAAAAAAAAGCGTAGAATAGTTTCTGTGGGTGATTTCATTACTTTATTCTCGTTTTAACATAATGGTGGTATTAAAACGAAAAAAAAATATCCTATCAAGCACCAATTTGATTTCATAATTTAGAGGTCCTACTTTATGTAATTTCATCGAGTATAACTAGCAATCTACTCACGTATTAAGCTTAATTAGAGGAATATTTAAACCGCAAGGAAACCCTTGAGAAGCATTCAGAAATCCTTCTCAGTTTAGTTCATCGATAGAATCAGCAAGATTCGCGTCACCGACATGAGGTTATCGCTTGCCTTTTAACATTTGAGTGCTACCTCTCTCTAGTAGAAGTGTTTAGGCCTGACTACTACTATACTTCGGATTACTTCTTCCTGCAATTGCATTCAATACTTTATTTTCATTCATTTTCATCCTTGTATATATGCATCATAAGGCACATATATGTATCGCAGGTTAATCGCATATTAATTTTACTTCGCGTGTGTTTTTCTAGTAAACCTTTATGTTTGCCATAGTATCGATTTTGCGCTGCCAATGAAATGTAACTTCATTCAAGATGTGTTTTCATATGCTTTTTAAGTTCCGATTAGACTATTAGTCGGATTTAATCATTTAATTGTCTCGTGTAGCGAAGTGGAAATTAAGTTTTCGTCGATGTTTTTGTTAACTTCTCTCTTATAGGAGTATGTTTGTTTTATAATTCAATTCAATACAATAAAATTGATTTGTAAGCGATTTGGGAAATTCAGTGAGCTATGGAAAGAAATTATCAAAGCAAATTGGTCTTCAACTTGGGAATAGCATTAGTGTAGTGTCTTGGAAAAATTCAATTTCTTCCGAGGTTTACCGTTGTCCTCTTTGTAAGATTGTCTCCATTGTTTTTCCCCTCCGAAACGTAAAGTTGATTATTTCCACCTCGTTTAATTTTCGACTCGGAATGCTTGGTTTTTTTTCTGATCCTGGCTTCCTTTATTAACCGTGTTTCGGCCGAAAAATAGCCGAGTTTCACGTTAATGCAGGGTTCTTCAATCGTTTGGCTATGACTTTCTTGTTTCAAACTTGCAAGCCACAAATAACTCCGTTATACATCCACGTACTATGCCTTGTTTCTTCTTCTCGGACTCCGACTTGGGAAGATGGAAGTAATCTGAAGTTTCTTTATCTTACTGTCTATTACGTTGTTTTGAGATATTTGGCTGAGGATATGGTCTTAGCGGTTTGAAGTTCCACGTGACTATTTCACGGTCATTCATTAAATAAATAAATGGAATTTTTCAATTTGAAATATTTTCTGATTTTCTCAGTCTTTCATGTTTTAAAGGCTTTGAAGTGAAAATAATATTCATTTTGACGGAATTCCAACGTTTAAGGTTATTTAACCCACAACGAATTATGTTTCCTTCGTTGTAAAATTGTGAATCAGAAAGACTTCAGTCTTCATATTTCATAAAATAGTCAGTAATCATGCATACTGGAATCATGTGTCCATGAATTGTAATTTTTATTGCCAATTTTCTTAAATGAGAGATAAAATGGTGCTTTATCGTAATTTTTTTCATAATTTTCAGAATACTGCTTGATTTTCACTGCTTTAGCCCTCAAAAGCTTTCCTAAGAATATATATGGAATTCATTTTCTTTCAGACCTCCTGAATTCCTTGGGGGATTTTTTCAAGACTCTCGAAGTTAACTTGCAAACATGTCTGTATGCAGCATGATTATACAACCGTGTCTTTTACCGTGGCCAAAGAGGAGTTTAAAAGCTCTCATATTATGAGGCAACATTTAAAAAATTAGATTTTCAATTCCAAAAATAGACCAATGATTGGAACACATTCTAATTTATTATCAGGTATATAGATACATCATGCTTGAAAAAATTTATCGCTTAAGTAAAGCTTAGAAAAATTGTGTTTAATGCGTTTATTATCCTTTGGCATTTGAAGAATCTTGTTTTTGAGCAAATTACATATATTATTATTATTAACGTAAAGTAAATTTAAAGTTTTCACATTTCTTGATGAAAAAATTCATGATTTGAGTCACGTTCCATGAAAAATCTTTAAAATGCACTTCATTGAGCACAATTCTCGTTTTGAATTAAAGATTTCTGTTGTAATTAAAACCCATTATTGTGGAAAAGGATAATCGGAAGATTATTTACATAAAAGGTCATTCAAATAAGTTTTTGGAAGTGTTGGCCATTTTCGTTGGTTTTTAGGACTTTCATGCATCGAGAATTCTCAGAATCTCTGCAATAAGAGGTTAGCATTGAAAATTTTCTTTGTGCTTTCAATTCTAGTGAATAACAAATGGAGTTAGCGTCTTTACCCAAATTCACAATTCAATTCGTTTTCCTAAAGTGTTTGAGGTTCAGTTTTTGAGGGAGAAAAATGAGCGAATGATCGAACAATGATTCAAAGAAAGACAACCCAATAAATACTTTTAATTCCTTTTAAATTCTTCGTATCCAATGTTTTCCCATCAGTGCTTCAATGAAATGGCTACACTCCGGTTCAATAGAGTAAAATTTAATTAGAAAGATGGCGGAAAAAGGAAAGATGTGATAATTTTTCAGGCGGAAAACTTCGTAATCGGCGCACAAGTCAAATTCAAAGAACCAATTTCAATCCTTATAAGCGCATAATCGTCTTTGAAGTTTTCCTTTTTTTTCTCGTGGGTTTCTGAAACCTTTCTCTTCTGCTCACCCTCCCGAAATTTTCCCGTCATATGCGGCTAAGAGCGAAGGGGTTGTGTCTCCTAAGGATCTTTTATTTTCCGATTGCCATTTGGTATGAATTATTGATACAGACCCACCGTTTTATTTTAACGAGTTTTTTATTTCATTACATCATATAAAATTGTTTATAGCATTTCAAAATATGTTAATATTTGAAGTATGAATCAATACGTAAACCATTATTTTTATTTCACGACACAATTATCTTGCGTCTCGTCGAACGCATTTTTTCGCTTAGAATGTTTTTATTTATTAATTTTTATTTATTTTAGACTTATTTTAGACCGTAAACTGCACGTAGAGGCCTCCTGCAATTGAAGAATAAACACAGTACGGCACGACCATTCATGCCCTTTTTAAGGACCACCTACCCAGGCGGGATTCGAACCCCCGACCTACGGTTTGTAAGGCGAGGACTTTACCCCGCTGCCACCGAGGCCGGCTACATATTTTATACATGTTTTTATACTAAGCGTGGTCTTTGCGATTTCTTTTTACAGAAATGTTGGGCATTTTTTCTTTTTGGAAAGTTTTCCATGCCTTTTAAACTTGCCCTTGAATGAGATCTAGGTTACTGCGTGGCATCAAGTACCGCGGCAAAATTGATTCCAATATGCATATTTGGTAATGATGAAGTTTTATCGCAGAAGTAACCAAGTTTTAATGTGACCACTAGGCCTTTTCAATTCCAGGAACATAGAGACACAATATCGTAGCCATTAGTATGTTGTGCACTGTACAGTTACAAAGTTTGATTTTAAAAAACTCTTGAATTTTATCTTTTAGTGATAGTTGCGTTGGAATTTGGAAATAAATTTACTAAGCGTACAAAGGTTAAGAAAAAGACTTCGCTGTTCCACAAAATAAAATATATTTGCGACCGGTTTCGATACAGCGTATCATTATGATCAGCCAGATGATGATACGCTGTATCGAAACCGGTCGCAAATATATTTTATTTTGTGGAACAGCGAAGTCTTTTTCTTAACCTTTGTGCATCATGAAGGAGTTCCTCAATGTTACGCTAACCACCATCGCATTTATTCTACTAAGCGTATTTAGCCATGGCTTTCCCTAAATATTCCAATGATACGAAATAAATAACTTGATATATATCCTTATGAGCTGAGTATTTATCATGCTTTTTAGGCGACATACTCTTTCTCAAAGGTTTTCAGTTTACCAAGCTTTTTGATTAAACCTATGCAACTACTTTTAAACACACATCACTATATATATTTAATTTTTTTTTTCATTTATGGGAACAAAATAATTGTATCGAAGCTTTGATCAAGGGATCAGTTTAAATTTATAGATAAAATTACAATCAATACCATGTCAATACATTCAATTTCGTGTGTCGTATTTCATAATATTAGAATAAATTATTTGAACTATTAATTATATATCTTTGTCATTATTTTGTTGACCAGTATTCGTGTAGCGATATTTCGAAAATTTATTCAGTGAGTTATTAGCAATATTCCATGCAAAGAAAATGAACTCCTTCCTTTGGCCTTTCCTAGGTCTCCCTTATTTGCTCATTTTCGAATTGAATTTAAAATACGTTGTCAAGGGATCAATTGCAATTATATTAGAAAATGCATCGTGTATCATTAACATTTGCAATCTCTCAAATTAAATGCGATCTAAAAATCATACATAGAGGCATAAGATTATCATATTACGGTTTTGGTGATTGCTTATTTCAATTTGATAATTAATGTATGCAATGAAGAGTTTATTCGTGGATTGTTACTTATTGAGATACTTTATTTCTCTGACGCAATTGATTTTTCCTTAAAAAGGAAGATGAAATGGACTAGTTAAAATGTTTACGTACTGGGATCCCTTTCATCATAATTTTTCTAGCTTTTTCACCGATTAGATGGTGGTTCAAAATATCCTAAAGTCGGAGAAACCGGTGTGGAACTATTAATTTATTGTTGCGTTTTAATTTTATGTCATTAACATGGGTGAATGTGGTAATAGCTGTAAAAGACGATAATCCCTGAATTGTGGAAGTATATGCTGGTCTCAGTTAATTTGGCGAAAGCTTAAACCAAGCTCCTGATTAATGGATTAGCAAAGCCTCATTTTGGGACAAAACGCTTTGCGTAGTATTTTGTGGATAGATCGAGCCATGCGATAATCTACGTGAAATTACGAATAACTTTATTCGGATTAATTGAAAGGACCGGTTTTTCAAACGTTTTGGAGTGATTTTGAAAACAAAATAATTGCAAGATATTGAAATTGGTTTAATTCGGTAATCTCAGCAAATTAAAATGGATGATGACAAATGACTTGCGTGGACTTAACTTAACTGTACCACTAAAGTTCTCGTTCAAGCTACAATCAGCCTAAAACTTCGCGTTTCATTGCATTCCAATGCATTTTTTTATTTTAAGGTAGCCATTTTTGCTATCAGGATTGCCCGATTATTTGAATATCTATCATCCCAAGTACACGAGGATAATGACATATTGAAAATGAGTTCCCTTAGGTTATTAGTTTTATATATTTTACATTGATTTACGTTTGTAGAAAAAGTAGCTAATATTATATTAAAAAAAACAATTTTAATTCATACTGAAAACCATCGTGCAGCAGAAAACGGCAAACTTGCAAACAAGTGGGCATGGCTCTTCTAGCATTCATCTCCCTCCAGTTTGTACTGATATTAGGTGACCAAATGCCAAATTTGTTTTTAGATCGCCAAATTTGATCAAATACAAGCATTATCATCGGCTAAAAAAAGTCAGCAAAATCGGTTAGAATTAAGCCCCACATTTAATTTCTTTCTTTTCAATTAGTCGGGTCGGGTTTAGGACCGATTTCTTAAACTTAATATCTCACTTCAACATCATTTTTTTATAAGTTTTTACATTCAGAAAAATGAAAGTTGATTCTCATATGCACCTAATTCATGTCGCTGAGCCATAAAATGTATTTTAATCGACGTTTCATCCGGAAAAGTACGCCTTTTTACCTTTTTCAAGAAAAAATTTAATTATATTATTTTACTTCCCTCATTATTCAAATTTGCTAAGCCGTACTAACAGTGATATGTAGGGCTTTGTTGCATTTCCCTTTCCCGAAATCTTAAAGTTGACTCAATTTAACCACAGTTCCGTAATAGCGTATTTATTCTGCGAACCGTTATATGCCGGAAATTGTCGTAATCAACTGTATCGGCTGTGAGCAATAAAACTGATAGGTGCGGCTAAACGAACGATGGATATCGATTTTCATTGATTGGCTCTTCGCTTCTTTTTATTTTATCTCCTTAACGACCCCCGCGGGATATCCGCTTCTCAGGCTTTATCGCACGCCGTTTAGCCCGTTGCTAATTTTATGCCCCAGAGGTTTTACTTCCCTCTTCTCTCTCTCTTAACCACACCTTATGAAGTTTCCCTCCCAAAACCTCTTTTTTTCCTGAAATTTAATTGAGCAAGTTACGGGGAACTTAAGGTCGAACCCAAAAATGATGCATCGATTTTCTCAAGTTTTGCCGGGTATCTCGGAAGCCGAGCATTCCATCAACCCTTAGTAAAGTTGCGGAGATTTTGAAGCGGGAATGTTGGTTCCAAAAAGTTTACGATTTACTTTGATTTAAATAAGCTCGCTGGCAAGGGAAAGCATTCTCAGTTCTATGTTGCGTAGAGAGAACGTTCGACGCAGCTCCTGTAAGCGGAGAACTTATTTGTCGACTGATAGATGTGGTCTGATGCATCGATTTTCTCAAGTTTTGTCGGGTATCTTGGAAGCTGAGAATTCCACGGCTCACCATCCCCGGTGAAGTTATGGAGGTTTTGAACCATGGTTGTTTGTGCCTCAAAGTTTACGATTTACTTTGAGTTTAAAGTAGCTCGGCGAAGAAGCAATTATATGTCATTTCTGCGTTGCGCAGGGTAAGGTTTCGGCCCTTCAAGTCAGCTTCCGTGAACGGAGAACTCATTCGCCCACCGATAGATGTGATCTTTTGTGTGATGAATAGATGAAATAAGTGTTTTCCACTGTTTCGTTTCGCTATGTTTGAGTGAAATTGCCACATTTTTCTCCATAACCAATACCGATTCTCCATTTCAGCCTTGGCGGTTAAAAGAAAAACGTTTTTAAAGTTACATCATGTCATAGAGCGTATAGAATGGCGTTTTGATCACCTAATCGCCTACTTTTTTATTTAATTCTGCATAAATTTTGTGAAAAAAGATAAATCAAAGAAGTCTCAGAGATTATTACGGAGGCTTCCGCGGTTAGTTGATTGGTGATGGTTTTCCGGGTATCAACGCGGTGTAAACCCGGAAAACCATCACCAAGTCTCAGAGATAATAAGTCAAAGAGATAACTAATAACATTTACCGGTGGGCACGTTAAGTTGGGACATAAATTGTCTTTTTTCTGGATTGGGTTCACTATCCATGGAAAAGGTTTATACTGATCTCATGGTCTCGATTTATAAATTAATTTAAAATGGAAAAGCATTAACCTCTGCCATCCGAAACTTCGCAAAATCCAGGTGGCTATGGAAAGATACAGCCATGATGATACTTCATTGTTACTTAGAACATTTTGGGGTTAACTAATGCTGACTATACCTTCTAGCATCAGATATACGTACATTTATAAATTATTTTAAAATAAATAAATGGATTTAATACGTGAGAGAATGATCACTTATATATTGTGTAGGAAACCGTCACGAAATTTATTATCTATTGCTGCGTAGAGGACTTCGCTACAAGCGCAAGTCATGATATGGCTTCAAAAGCACGTTTAAATTTGCATTTGGATGATATCGGCTTATCAGTTTTTGGGAAACATGATTTCTTTTTTCGCGCGTATATACTCTTTTTAGGTCGAGTGTTTGATTTTCGGACAATGAGGTTTATTTTTTCACGTTAAAAAACTTTACTATGTCATTGGCTCACTTTTCAACAAAAAAAGGCCGTACAGTAATGCAGCACTTTTTACCTAGCCTAGTTCGCTTAAAACTTTGGTAATCTAAGTAATTAAAGTACACATCATTGAGCCTTTGATTGAGTGGGTTACTAGGTAATTGCCCTCAAAAATACAATATTATGGGCCATTAAATGAAAGTGAGGGGTTTTACTTTGGTCAACAAAAGTACGGGACAAGATACAAAGGAGTTTTTCCATCATTGCTGTCTAACACTTCACAACACACGGATAGTGAAAATGATGAAAAGAGAAAAACTCTCCCTTCGTATGTGAACCCATATACCTTCTAGTGAACCATATTGTTGTACTTCGTCAAATGCATTTGTTATTAATTCAAGGTATTTTTTTCCGGAAACCATTCGCAATTCGACTTAACAGGCGGCGAAGACACAAAACTAAATTAAAACCCAGAAATCAAATGGAAAACCATCTCACACTATTTACTTCCTTACCGGTTACAGAAACTATGGCCTACACCATTCCCCAAACTATGGCTATTTATATGGCGAAGAGCAATTTCCAAACACCCCTAGAAGTTATTTCTCGAATCAATTCTACATCAGCGGTGGATTCTGCTTCTCAAAATTTGGCATGATTCGGAATAAATATCTACAATAAAATGATAATAACTCATTTATAACGCTCTAGTTAATACCAGGCTAAACTACGGTGTATTCAGTTGGGGTGCAGTTTATAAAAATTCTATAAGATCCATTGTTGTACTGCAAAAAAGGCTTATTAGAGTAATTTAAAAAAAGAGCTGTCTTGAAAGTTCCTTTCCTTTATTCTGTAGTATAGGCTTGCTTCCCTTGAGACATCTTTTTATTTACAAGGTTTTACGTCGATTTTTCATGAGAAGTGGAAATACGGGGTTATTTTTATGCAACCGTCCTTCCTTCACCCTACGAAGATCACGTATTACTTTACCAAGGACTAATCTTACGCTGTATAAACGTTGTTTCTTGTTTATAGGCCCAAAAGTATACAACTTATTACCTGATTCACGTTTGAAAGCAAAAAATAATAACGTAATTATGAAAATATTCAGTCTTGGTTGTTTAGAATGCAAAGTGTGGAGGATTTTCTTCTATGATATAATACCATACGTACTTGCTTCAATTCAAATGTTGTGCTTAAAATGTTTACATGTCAGCATGACCCTATGTAAATGATGGTAGCAAAAAAACAGGTTGTCTTTAAACGCTACCTAAGGTTACTCCGTTTTATGTAATTAATTCTATTCTGTACTTTTCATTTTTTGGAGTAATAAACAATTTATTATTATTATTGTTATTATTAAAATGAAAACTCTATGCATCTCAGTCAGTCGAAAGAGCACTTGGGGTCGTTAAATGATTGGAACGCCGTGAGATTATTTTCCCATCCGGAAAGTGTTATGAGGCCATTCCTAGAATTTATATGGTTGCCTATTCAAGACTCAAATCACCGATGGCGGCGCTGAAGGCAGTGACGTAATTTTTCAATATGGCCGACGCATTGAGGATAGTGTTGTGATGATAACAGAGTCTTAATAGGATGATTCGTTGAGCCACTGCGAAAATTAAAGTGGCAAATATGAAAGTAGATTTTTCTTGGCTTTGAGGATGTATTTCGATACCTAAGGGCAACGACAAATAGCAGTAAAGATTCAGGAATTAATACATTACAGCTGAAATGTCCTCTAATAGCTCACGGCAAGTACTAAAAGACTTCCTAATGTCCGTGACTCCCATAAAAAAATCACTATTCTTTCCAGGATAGAAAAGAAAAGTCGAGAAGGTTGCTTACCTTACACACCTTAAACCAACAAACCATTGTAAAAGTAAATGATGAAGTGTTACAATCATTGAATGGCAAATAAACGGCATTGTGCGAAAAAAGAAAGGATTTAATATTTAAATTGCAACGTTTTGATAGCTTATTACCAAAAATATGTTCATAAAAATCAGAAAACACCTCAAAATCCTAATGATTTGTCAACGTGAATTCCTCAGGCAAATGCTTGGCATCATCGGAGCTCTACTTCCGAATTCGGCCGATAGATGGCGTATTGCTTGTCTGGATTCTCGATATTCAGGATACATCCTGGATTTTAACGGTCTTCCTATCTATTGGAGAATCCCCTCTTTTGAGCCTCTTGGTAAATACCATTCACTCTTTTAAAGGAATAGGCTATTTTGTTAGAATTTATTTAATGTTATTCGAGACTCGAAGCTGAAATGCTGTCGTCGTGTGGGTTCGCTTACTACGCTTTCCTCTGAAATTAATTACACCTTTTACTCGGCGTGTATTCGATTTCAACGGTATTTAGTACAACACACTTCAATGGCTTATAATTTTACTATTGATTGTATTGATTTCAAATGAATTGGAGCCGAACTATTAATACCTTCTTCTAAACGTGCGTGATCATCGATTTTTCAAGAAAATTTCGTCTACTTTCCATGGCAAGGGCTTTGAAAAATCGTGGGGAAGAATTTAGATAAATTTCATTCCATGATGCGTGTTTTTTTTCGGGAGAAACCGCTTGAGCGGACAAAGAGTTGGACCAAGTGATATTTGGTGTTCAATGGGACTGGAAAGAGAGAGTCATTTGAGAGGGCGCCACATTCGACGTCCACTCACAAACAAGTGACGAACGACGCTGCGTCCATCGCTCTTCCTTTTTTCCCCCCTCTCTCCGTACGCCCAGTCGATGACCTTTGATGGAGTCGGATATCGCCCTCTTCACTCCGTAATTACTCACTTCCCCACTTCCGGCGCTGGCAGCGTCCACTGGATCCTTCGGACGGGTCTCCGCCGTAGTCAGTGCTACCAACCGTAAGCTCTTGACTCTGTCAGCCCCAAGGGCCTGCCTGCTTCGATCACATCCCATTTCCAGAGAAAGGAAGGAAATGGGAGCGGTCCCCATCTCATCCGTGGGGTCAACTTCCCTTTCGTGGACCACTCCTTTTAACTCATTATTTCGTCAAAATATCGCTGAAATCGCCGTATATCCTCTGTCTAGTCGTCGGTTGTTCGGTAGAATAGTTAGCATGGGCAGGAATATTGCATATAAATAATTTTATGGCAGATAATTATCAATCGAACTAGACTAAATGAATCTTTTGTCTCATTTCTTAGTATAAATAAATGTTGCCGCTTGAACGGCGAAGGTGAAATTCAATAGATTGCCTTGAGAAAAAATTCCACTGGGCCGGGAATCGAACCGTGGACTTCTCTGTTGCATTGCCATTCTTGATGAGTCGATGGAATGTATCACATTTACTTACAAGGGCGTCGTTAGAGCTGGAATGGGGTTCACATCGGGAAGAGGATTTTTGAGAGCCCATGGGTATTCTCTTGCGTTGCCATCCTTGATGGACCGCATGGGCCAAACATCTAGCACCAATAAACCTTCATGTAGTTTAAACTTGCCATGGGAATTAAAGAATCTGGATATCGTAATGGTCTGCTCGGAGTAAAAGATTTATTTTCAATATCTTTAGGAGTATTACACGTTTTTATACGTATTTAACGAAACAAATATATTATCTGATCTCCGCTCAATGGCCCACATATCCATCGGCCCTCATACTACCCAGATTACAGTGGTCCGCATCTCATCTCCATGTAAGAGGTGAAGCGAATCCAGGTGGTCATTAGCTTCGTTATTTTTTTTAGATTTCTCTGCAGTAATGATATGGTCATAATGTTGAATTGATAAGACAACTCATGTTTTAGGAATGCATCTATCAGGATGGCACAACTCTTTGTAACAATGATAGTAAACAAAATTCAATGATTTATGACGTGCAATCATCAACAAAGTTTTGAGGAATTATATCTTCTATATATATAAAAGAAAGTCGAAAATCGTGTTAGTTAGAACACTTATAACTCGAGAACGGCTGCACCGATTTCAATGAGATTTGGTTCTTTGGATTCGTCTCAGGCGGGGTTAACATATAGGCCATTAAAAAAGGATAATTTCACAAAAAAAATTCATCTCTTTCCTATGGACATGCTTTTAGGAGTTATAGTAACACAACAATTGATAAGTCGGTCAAAACTACAAATTAAATAATTTGTTTTGTTTTTACCACTTAAATAACTTGAATTTAGTAACAATATAACATTTTAATTACTAAATATATTCAAAATATTAATTAAATTGAAATTACATTTTTAAAATTTAATTCGAGCTGATTATAAGCCTAGCCGTGGCCCAGCTCGAGTTCACACTTCACTACCGTGTTTGTAAACAAATCTCCAAGCAATTGTTGACAAACGGTAATGTCCGTGTTCCTGTCGTGGAATCGAGTAGTTTTAACTCATTTCCTTGGAATGATTGCAAATTAGTTTCAGTGAGCTCATCAACAAAGAGTTCCAGAATATGATTGATCACCAAAAGAATCAAAGATGGTTGATTTAGCGAGCAAGAACGAAGATGTGGATGACTAAAACGAGGTAAATTCAAATAGTTCGTATTCTGCATGGATTCGAATCTTTTAAATGTGTAACAAACGAAGACGAAATCACCAAATATCTATCTGAATATTTTAAGTCCTTGGACGTACCTGGCTTACCAAGGCACGATTTACAGAAAAATGTAGTTTCTGTGCTCATGATCTTTCGAAGCCTAAACCAACCATAACTATCCAACGGAACGTTTTTGATCATTAAAAAAATTGGTGATGAATGTGATTCACGCAACTTTACTCAAAGGAAAATTCAAAGGTTAGGAAGTCCTCATTCCGTAGATTCCATGATCTCAACTCATATGCCCTTTTGACCTTAAACGTATTCAATTTACAATTCGTGTTGCATTCGTAATAACGATTAAAAAATCGCATGGTCATGCTTTCAGTTTTTGTGTTGTTTGTGCTCATGTACTAATGAAAACCCATGATTTTCTCATGGTCAATTTAGCGTGCTATGTTCACGAGTCGATAAACCATCCTCTCAATTTCTTCCTTCGCTTCAAGTGCGTAGCTAGGATAGGGGGTTTTGGGCGCAGCTAATACCACGGGTCTGTAGGGTATAGAAAACTCGCTAAGGTAAGCGGGAAGTGTGGGGGCACTTCCCCCAGACATTTTTTAAGATAAATGGTTCAAAATAGTGGGTTTTGTGGCTGTGTGAATAGTTAAATATGTTTTGTTTGTTAGTCATCCGTCCCCCTAATATTAATAACAAAATCTTTCATAAAAAAATTCTCTAAGCTCTTGGGGGGGGGGTTTATCCCCCAAAACCTACCCTCGCTGCGTCACTGCTTTGCTTTGCTATATTTATTTAGCTTCATCTGCTTCATCTTGCGCCTGATAACAAAAAAAAATACTGCTGTTTCTCAGAAGGTGCTTGACGCAAGACATTAAACCCGAATGTGTAGGGCTCACCGTGGTGCGTTTACGCATGCAGTACGTTTACGCAGTGCATTTTTTCCAAACAGAGATACTAAAACTGGCGCGCCTTAAGTCATTTAATGCGAATGCTGCTTCATAGGGTCTTTTCTTGCATGATTTTGAGCATCAGTCAAGCGTCGGTCTGGGGTCGTGTCAACCTGCCCCCTGAATGGGCCAAGTGTATGCAACAGACTTGGACCTAAAAACATTTTTTTACAGCTAATAACGCAAATAGCCAACAACTGAATGCGTATAATTTTTATTCCATGAACTGCTTTATTAAACCACAATGCCCAAAATTTCTTAAGCTAAAACGTAAGAAAATTTGTTGAAAAAAATCCGCGTAAACGTGCTCCGATTCACACTATGAAGATTCAATAAAGAAAATGTCTTTCTGACAAGCAATTTTGGTACTCATTTACGTATTTTTATATAATTTGTATCCTTATTTTATTATAATAAATTAAACATGATTAAAAACGATACAGCCGCTCTTGATTTATAAATGGTGTAAGTAAACTGTAAGTTCATTGATTGTGAGGCGGTACGAAGTTCGCCGGGTCAGCTAGTAAATTATAACATGCAATTTTCAGTTCATATCAAATTCCGACTTTACAGTAACCATGATGATGTTAAAATAAATATAACCTTGTTTAGATGAAAACAGGTATTTAGGCTCGTTCAGAGTATAGGCCTGGTTACTTGTTCATAGTAAAAAATTGGCTGTTGCTTATGTCCTAAGTTCTCCCTCAAATGTGTTACTCATTGAAAATAGAATTGGAATAACGTGAGCTAAATTTCCCTTATTTCAACCGCAGCTGTAGAGAACCTGCTTAGGACTACAGTGCACTAAAATCCTAATTTACCCTAAGAATCTTATTTTTAATATTCTATTCTCATCAAAAGCTCTATTTTTTTTACGAAGAACAGCCTTCTCAAAGGCGCAGAAGCTTTAATACTTCGAGAACTTTCCTTTTATCATCACCCACGATTGAAATTTGATGTTAGATATTTTAATTATTGCTAAAAACGCATTTTGTGCATTCAATGGTTCTATATTTAGGAATCCCGTAAGAAGCATTCTATCCTTCTCTTTTGAAAGAATCATGATGTTAGTTTCTTAGACGCAGTATAAATTTAGAATGGATCAAATGATGATAGACAATAAAAACAAAAAAAAAATACTTTAAAAAACGATTAAGAACCAAAAGTCAAATAAAAGTAAGTTAAATCGAAAGTAAAATAGTAAAAGAAACTTCAGACTTGTTTTCTGAAGGAAAGGGAAAATATAATTGAACATTGTACACACATTTAAATATATAATTTCCAAGTTTTTACTGGTAAAATATATTTTGCATATAATATTTTATTTTTTCAGATTGCTTTTATTAAATAGTTACATTTTTTTATAGATAAAATGAATTTCATATTACATTAAAATGGATACTCTCTCACAAGAATCCTGACTTTTAATTGGTCAGTGTGAATTAAATCAGCGTCGAAAATGATGCTTTCATTATGGAGAGAACATAAATTGCCTGCTACCTCGGGTCATATAAAGTTACTTTTCCTCTTAACTCATATTAAGATCAAATACGTAATTTTTTAGATAACGTTTTTGATCCTGAGATAAGGTGTGCTAATATATCGATCAATTTGTGCGGTATGAGTCCTCAGAAAAATGTATTGTCTTGGGCTGTACGTGGAAGGTGCTTTAGTCTAGAGGAAAAAAAGCTGCCTTTTATTGAAACTCCGGAATAGCTTTAAATTACGCAGAAATTCTCGCAAAGTAGTTTCCACACGGCAGCTGTACGAAAGGCCCTCTCGTGGTCACTCGCCATCTCAAGAGCCGCTTTTCAAACTCGCGGGAGTTGGAAAGAGACCACTCGGCCGACCCTCGCTCGTTATTGGAATTCTAAAACGAACGGTGTGGTCTTTTTGCCACGGCGTTTCACAATTTTAAGATACAATGGACTTGGGGGAACGCAGGAGAGCCAACTATGCGAAAATTTTGAGTCGCAAGAGAGACAATTTTGTGCAAAGATATATTTTAACAGTTTTTATTCCGCTGAAAGTAGCTAGGTTTCGGCGAAGTAGCTTATTTGGCGGAGGATATACCACTTTTGCTTAAAAACTGCACTGATTCCAACGCTAAATATCCTTTTTAAGTTCAGTATGAGGCGTAATTTTCTTCATTAAATGCGTGAATTCTGTACCCTTCCTCTTTGCTTAACCGCCACCGATCTCTGTATCGCTATCACAACATTCTTCGATAATGGGCTAGGTTGATATAGTTTTTCACTATCGATCTTGATAGAAATCAAAGCATATAGAGATCCTTATTCTTCCGATTATCGAACCCTCGCCAACTTTTCGGGTAAATAAAAATCGACGCCTTTCACCTATATAGCGGATAAGTTGATGACCTCACGAATTCATAGCGGGCGGATAACCACTGGGCATTTCCATGAAAATGTCAACTTTTTCTCACAAATTAAAATTTAGGCTGGAAATATTTTATCTTCATAAATCAACAGCTAATTGATTGAATTTCAAGAAATCAATGTTTGAAATATTATTCACAGCCTTGCTAAAAGTGTTCAAACTATACTTCGATTCACAGAGCTTTGAAGATGTTTAAAATCATTGCACTTTGGAGGTTGACCTCGCAGTAATTCCTTCACATGTTAATTATGGGCTTGTTTAGAAGGTATTTCGATAATTAATTTTGTTTGTGTACATGAAAATCACCTTCGTAAATGTTTCTTGATCATGCACAGTTATAAGTTTTCCATTTTTTGTATTTTACAAATCAATCGAAATATCCTATTGCATAATTTTCTCTAAAGGTAATTCCGTCACAGATGGAATTGCCCCACTACTCCTTGGTCTATTGCGTTCCCCTATTGCCTTCCACCATTGTTATGATCTATCCGTTCCCTCATTTATCAGGTCTCTCTGAACAAGCTGACGGAACTCTGCTGATGTCACCAACTCAGGAATAGTGGGCGGCAAGATTCGCGTTTTTTATCAGTTTCATTCAATTTGATTAATTTATTTTTATTTATTTATTTCTTTCCATACCACCGAAATCAGCTCTGTACGGTCTTTTACATTGGGGTTATTAACAAGTTAACAATTTAACGTACGCAAACAACCATGCCCTGGATAGGGGTACCTTACCCAGGCGGGACTCGAACCCGCGACCCCCTGTTTGGCAGGCGAGGACTTTACCCCACCACCACCGAGGCCGGAAAATTTGAAAATTTCAACAAAATTTAATGTGAACTTGATTACGTTTTGCTGAAATGTGAAGGAATATTTTTTGCCGTAACATACCTTTTTGCTTCCATATAGTTAATTATTGAATTGAAATGCAATCTAGGGATTGAGTAATCAACTTTTATGTGTGTTGGAGTGTTCCCAATCCAGGTAAGTGCAACAGTGCTTCCGGACATTGTGAAACCGGTAGCGCATGCATCGTGTTGTAATCACTAATGGAGTTTTGTGACGAAATGAAATGTTTGAATTAATTTTATATGTGCATTAAGGCAAGTAACAATGTAAATTTACAATCGTTTGTCACAGAATCGAATCTAAACTTTAACGCATGAAAAATAGCACCACCTTTATCATCCTGTTAAATGTTTTTGCAAGATGAATAAATTAATTGCTAAAAGTTGGTTTGCATTTTTGCGTTTATAAAGTAAATTTAAAGGAGAGATTATCTATTTTATTTCTCATTATGAATTAGAAATGATGTTTGAAGTTGCTTCACGCTACATGGCGATACCTTCTTTGATCTTCTGTATTTTCGCCACTGAATTAATAAGTTGGTGCAAAGAAATTTTAAAAGACTTCTTAAGAAATAAAATATTGGTTTGGTGTTTTGAAGGCCCCTGGAAGATTCTGCTATGTTTCTCGCAGACCTAGAACTCTAAAACCGGAAACACCGGAGGATTGCGAGTCATACATTTCGAGTTATTTTCCGTCGAACTATGCCCGGTTCCTCGATTCATTTGGGGATGTTTCCTTGGTCCAGGAAGAAGGAATAACTCACTTGGATCCAGGCCAGAAGGCATCGTCTCCCCCAAGGACTCCGGAAATGTATTTCTGCGTCTTTTACGAGCCGTCTATAAGTTATGGGTTCCCATCCTTCCGGTTGTCTTCTGAATCAGAGATATTTTTCAAGATTAGGGATATTTTGTGTGCTCATATGGTAAGAAAGTTGTGCTATTTCGCACCATTCCAGACACACTTTGAATATGCAGCGAGGATATGGAATGCGGCGCAGAAATGCTCAATCCTTGAGTTTCATAAAATAGTGCACAGAAAAACTCCACAATTTGTCAAAAAATATCACGTGAAAACATAAAGCGTTATTAGATGTTAAACAAATAAGACTGTGAGCCTTTAGAGACTCGGAGCTTACGAGCTACGCTAATATTTCTTGAGTGATCAAAAATAGATATCTTTCAGAGCGATACAGAGAGCATCATAATGGAATCCCACATTATTTCTAGTCCCGAAAAAAAACGATAAATTAAGAGAGGTATTGTAGGGAAAGGATAGGTTTGGGAACTCGTTTTTCCCCGAACAATTAATGAATTTAATAAATTAGAGGTGAAGTTAGTATGAGGATTTCTTTAAAATTGTTAACGGATGGCGTCGTTACTTAAGGTAACCCGTGCATTCATGAAATGTAGTTAAAAATTCCAAGCATAAGTGACTGTAAAAATTAGTCTATTGTTCAAAGATAATAGTCCTGAAAGGTATGGCATTAGAGACACTGAAAAATTGTGGAAACTGTCATTATTTTTCCACTAAGCACCATCATGAAGAAGTTATATAAAGTTTTGCCTGAATATATTGAATTTGTCTAAAGATGAATTGCTCCGCAGTGTTGTATCTTACGATTGCAGTTCCGACACTCATTAAATAGTGATGCATGAACGTTTTCAAGTACACGGTCGATTATAAAATGCTGATAGATATTATCTATAGTAACACAGAATCTTCTACGTTGCCACATAATTACTGCAATAGTAATGTGAATAAAAGCCTTCCAGAGGAATCTGATAGTAAAAATGAGAGCAGAACTTTTAGAGGACAATAAATAAATAAAAAAAGAGAAAATGCATGTTACAATTCGCAGGGGGCTCAAAAACCGTCGTTAGAAGAGTAACAAGGGAGGAAGGGGTGCACCCGATTCAGGTACACACAAAAACTCCAGGGTAAAAGCTCCAAGTGTCTCTTCTTTGCTTCATTCTCCCGCCTCTGACCCGAGAGGTCGTTTGCCCAGAGTACATATTGACCCATATGCCTCCGCTCCGCTGTTTCTAAGTCATTGTGTGTATTCAGATTTTCATGTGCGCGCGTCCTGAGGTCAAGCACCGTGACTCAAAAAGGGTCTCCTTTTCATCTTTCTCTCCCTTCACATCCCCATTCTGCATCGCCAAAAGAAACGGTGCATTGCCGTATGCTTCACTTCCCTCCAGCCACTACTCGATTGCACATTCTATTTCGCTCTCCCTCCCTTCCCTGGTTGTCATTCCGAAGATTGATTGTCGAATGTTGACAAGGAAACCGTCTTCATTCCATTACATCTTACTTTTCATTTAACCGAAATTCTTACTTCTGACATATATCGTAATTAGATTTTTCGTCTGTGCCATATTTGGTCGACATGAGTCACTTAGTGAAGAATCTAAGCTTTCTCCGGTGAATAACTTGAATGAGCTGTTATTAGGTTTCCATCTGGGGGCCATATTCTGTACCTCCAAACCGATCGGTGTGGCACCGATTCGTCGGGTGGGACGTCACACCGACTCGTCGTGCGATTTTGTATGCACCCGATCGGTGCGGCACCGACAAGAAAACGGGAGATCGTCGGTAGCCGTACCGACACCGAAAAGGTGTCGGTGCGGGCACCAACTAGTGGGTTTCATGGATTCCTCCGTGCGCATTGTACGCTTCATTTTGTTTTTCCCTCATCAACGAGTAAATATAAAGTTTGCCGCATTGTTATACATCCTCATCCTTTGAATAGGTCACTATATTCAGCTGTTTCATCGACTATTGATTACCTTGACATGTATATTAGATAATGGTTTATAAACAAGAGGTTTTCCACCATGTTATGACTTTCCCTTACTCTGAATAGGCAACTATATTTCACTCAATCATCATTTGGCAATTCTCTCGACATAAAAATAAAATATTTTTGTTTAAATATGAGGTTTGCCTTATTGTAATCACGTTCTCTCACTTCGAACAGGCAACTATATTTCACTGTACAATCAGTTGTCTATTCTCTCGGCGTTAAAAAAGATATTTATAATTACATATTAAGTTTGCTGCGAATATGTTATCACTTTCTCCCATTTGGAAAAGGCAACTTTATTTAATTTTATCGTCAGCAGTTGATTCTTTTGACGATAAAAGAAGATATTCGTAAATAAAGATGAGGTTTGCTGGAACGTTATCATTTTATCTCACTTGGATTGCGCAACTTACATATATTTCACCCAATCACGATTTCTTAACTCCCTCATCATTACACTTCTTTTAATTACACCCAGCTCCATATTTTAATAACAATTTCCTTACTTGTTTCTCTCATATAACTTTTGCACCGTTATGTGCACTTTTGATAAAATTAAGACGGAACTTTTAATTAATAATAAAATTAATGATAAAATTTAATGACAACCATATTAATAAATCGTGAATAAATAGCAATATCCGGTACCAATATTTAAAAAGAAGAAAATACGATCTCAAAGATAATTTCAGCAATTCATTCCAGAAACAACAATCTCCATCACATGCAAACTATATTTCGATTATTTCCTTCGCTTCTGTAGGCAGAGCAATACTACCACACATTATATAAGCAATGTTAACAAGTTACCCAATATCTATTATCTTAATCTAACAATAAGTCGTAATTTCCACAAATGAAAAGATTTAGAACAACGACAACAAACTGCGTGCCAATAAGCCTTCACTTGTTTCTACCTTTCTTTCATTGGTGGTGACACGTCACATGACTTCTAACTTCGGATATATTCGGTTTTTCCCTGTTTGAGAGAACCGTGCCGACTGGTTTGAAACCGACGGCCGTATAGAATCGCTGAAAGTGCCGTCGTCGGTACGGGATGATGTCCAGTCGGTGGGCTTGAAAGGGAAACCGATCGGTGCGGTACCGACGAAATACAGAATACGGCCCCAGGTCAGGGTCTGCATGATCTTGGCCGACGTTTCGCTGGAAGACGTAGAGAGGATGTTGGGAAAGTTTCCAAACGAAACGTCGACAAACATCATGCAGAACCTGACCCGGTTGGAAACCCGACAGTCTCTAGGTTTGGCGATTCATTTCTCGTCCTACGTCCCATTATAATACCTGTAAATTGTGCTCTTCCATTTAGCACCGATTACCATAAGTTTCTCTCCTTCATTTCTTGTAGAATGTCTTAATTTGACATAATATCTTTCCACTTCCTTGACCTACCGTCCCCGGTGTCGGTGGGGTTAATTAATGGACTACTATTCCAAAGGTCATGGGTTCAAGCCCTGCCGTATTGTTTTTTCACTCAGGACAAGGCTGGATATAAAATTTGCTGGCCTTGGTCCCCGGCGTTGGTTTGTTTCAAATTCATTAATACAGTCGGAAAGCTGCCGGAAGACATTGGGATAATACATCTAATAAAATAATATGGGATCTGGTGCATATAATAAAAATTTCATTTGTCATATCTACTCCAAGGCATAGCGTCCATTTAACCTCAAGGTAATGCATTCGGTAGTCCTGAATCTAACGAAAGATACTCATTGTCTTACCAGCCTGCTTCACTGAGTATTATCACAGATTTCCCTTTTACATCAAATAAACATTCTTTCTATGCACTGTAGACTATCTATGTGATTAATATCTTAGTAGTTCACAGATCCGGACTCCCACTAGCTGTAAATTTGGTACTTCATACCCCTTCCGGCCGCAATTCTCCATGAATTTGTTCCCAAGAATCTCATTGGTTAAGATAACACGGAAGAACTGTCACAGACTGTAATTTAAAAGCCCTCTCTTAACCCCACTTTATTTTCCCCTCGTAAACCATCCTTCTAAGGATTGCGGTGAAGGCAGGAATATGGGCGGACTGAATTCTCCTCGACTCGAGCCATCTGGTTACAGCGCAGGGGTAAGGGAAGGAAATATAGGCTTACCTTCTACGACACCTCCATCCATTGTTGCATGCCGCCAAGAAACACTCACATCCAACCTTCCGCCTTCTCCTCCACCATTTGCAATTTTCAATTCGTTTTATGGTAGATTGAGATTCTATTGAAAAATTAAGTTGAGAATGTAGATTTACATGAAGCATTTTGCCAATCATCCCCGTGTGGGTTATTACATACCCTGCCGCGTGAACTCTGGTAAAAAAGTGGATAAAGTGGCACTATGGAGCAAAAGAGAAATATAATTACTCCCAAAAAAATATGTTAATCGTTTTAAGGCCTGATAATCTATTCTATATAATCCTAAAGTCTATAGTACTGAAAAGTGGATGAGGTGGCACTATGGAGTAAAAGGAAAATATACTTACTCCCCAAAAAAAAAAAAATTGATCGTTTTAAGGCCTGATAATCTTATAAATTCCTAAAGTCTATTGTACTGAATCCCACCAACGATCGCATAAAATCGTTGCCGGATTAGTTTGACAGAATTTCAATATGTACATGATAAAAACTTCAAATAGTAATTTCCACAGTATCTATTCAAAACTCCAATGCCGACCATGGTTTCTGCATAATATGTAATCTTCAAGGTCAAGGTCTGTTGAGTGAACCGTGAACCAACCAATGATAATTAACTAGGCTCTAATCAGCCTATTTCGAAATTGTATTCCCTTTATTTCTCTGCTGTCCTAGCCATTTCCCACCTTCACATGTAGCTTTAATGACAAATCAATATAATTTTTCGCCCTGCGCTAATATGTATCCTCTCTTTCAATCTACTCTTGCTTAACTCGTGATTATGAACAGCGTAGTTTATATGAAAGACAGTGACACGTGAAAGTTATTTGGATGAGACTTCAATGGTTTCTGGACGATAAATATATGCATATAGTAAAGTGGGGGATTTGTGGGGTACAGGGTTATTAATTATTTCCGTGAAGCAAATTAGATTATGACTTATTACACCGATGGGTCCTAATTGGCTCGAGTAAATGAAATCATTCATCAATTCCGTGAGGTATTATGACTAATTAGCAGGCAGAATTCATACTGCGAGAGAAGTTAATCGAAATTGTTAAGGGAAAATAGGCTCTAATTTGATTCTAGAGCCCCACTTCTGAACCAAAATGCTAATTAGAGGAAATATAACAATAGCGAATTAATGGCTTGGACGGGTTAATCTGCGTAACTCCACGTCATGTCAGAGCGTTATGATTTCGTCCTTCGGGGAAAAATAGGCTCTCTTTTCCTTTAGGCAAAATGAATTTTAAAAAAAATAGAAAGTTTTTCAGCCGTCAGTTCCCCATACAATCGCCCACACCATAAATGCTTTGCATAATAAAAAACGGGATCCCTGGGGAATAGAAAGCTCCCCAATTCAGACCCTGTCTCAAACGTGTCTCGACCCTTAAAATATCTGCCTAAAACTATCTTCTTTAACTCGTGACACCCCATTCTTTTTTCGCACCACGGTCAATAAGGGGGTTTGTCTACGGTCGTTTATTCATACCCGGAGAAGAAGTTCAATTCAGGAAAGAGTACAAGTTAGGGTGATTATTTAACACTAGAATTGAAATTTGCAAAAATTATTAAGTACACCTTAAAGCATTGAACGGAAAATAACGACATCTTGCACGAAACAAAAACGCGAACGGTCAATTGACCACCCCCGGTCATTCTAGTGTTTAAGGCTCCTTAAAAACCTCCATAATTGGTAGAATGCATTACACTCCCTCAAGGAAGGCGAGAATTTATTTTTTGTGCATTCATGCCCCAAATTTTGTGGTTACATGAAGCTCAATATCATGTGTATTCTTTAGAAGAGAAAATTTCCACGAATAAAATATAAAAATTCATGCATTTAATTTGAATAGTATTTTAAAATTTTAAGTGACATTATGATGACAATTTTTGTCGGTGGTTTGAAAGCCTAAACGATATTAAAGTGTACATGATCATATAGGCTTTTCTCGTTAGGTAACGTGAATGCATTTTTCTGAGATAAAGTTTAGCATGGCTCATTTTGCTCCGATCTTTAAACGGTCATCTGTCCATTGGAAAATAAACATGGTCCGGCGAAATATTTGATTTTGAATTGTTAAAGGAAATGCAGACGACCATTGCCTAACCTTAAGTTTCATCATATTGGGCTGCGAAGGATATAAATCACTCAAGAAATACGAAAAACGGAGTATTTAATTTGCATTGGAGTAGCGTGGCTTCCGGTCATATTTTCTATTTTCGTTTTGCTTCCAAGCTGTCA
Organism: Ischnura elegans; assembly: GCF_921293095.1. Lineage (NCBI taxonomy): Eukaryota > Metazoa > Arthropoda > Insecta > Odonata > Coenagrionidae > Ischnura > Ischnura elegans. The sequence continues at coordinate 12,378,687 of NC_060248.1, read as the reverse complement.
ACCGTTTCTGTTGGTCCTCCTTGATGCATCCATCTTCTCATTTGACAGCCTGATCTGAATTTTCCAAACTGGACGATAGACACAGAATCCTGAGGAAGTCCAGAAAGTTAAGCATTGTCTACTGAATTCTCAACGTTGTTGTTGTGTTGAATGTGTGAATAACATTTTCCGAGAAACTATGCCTTGAATACGCCGAATCTGACTTAATTTCTTGCATTGTTCGATGTCTTAAAATTGAATTGAGTATTTCTTCTCCATTTCAGAGAAAGATATTTTTTGTATATTTTTTTGTATTTAATGATTCAGTGACTCAGTTATTAATCCTCATTCTATCTAATAATATTCCAGAACTTGGAAACAAAATACGTAACAATTTTGTATTTTTCAAAAATTGATTCTCAGCTAATTATGGATTGTAAAAAGTTTCAATGCAATTGCGATTTTCCCGAAATGAATATATTTTTTAATTTACTCAATCATAAAGTCTTTAATGAAAGAGATGGTTATAATTGGGTATATACAATATTAGGCAGTTTATTTCATTAGTAATTTTCTTGCTTATACTCCGTCATATTAATATTCAAACCTAGGTAACGGTTAAAACAAAATACCCTCGAATACGTCTTTGCTGTACTTGACTTTAAATATAGCCATTTAAAGGAAATTGATGAAAAAAAATGCTAAGCTTTGTTATGTGATTGAATTGCATAATTCCAATTAGAAATTTTTGCGAAAAAAATTAAAAATTAAAAGAAAAGTTAAAAAAATGTCATTTTCAGTGAATTATTTTGTACGCCATGAAATATTCTTCTGTATTAAATAAAATAGTGCAGAGATTCTATCGGATCTCTTTCCATTATGCATATCTCTCGCGAAATGTAACCTGAAATCGCTACTATGACTGTAACATTATTTTTTGGACGTTAGGTTAACCTTACCTACTCTTTAGAAAAATGCAAAGTAACTCTAACTGGTGAAGAGATTTTGAAACTTTATGGTGGCCATTGTATTGAGAGGTTAATTAATTTGGCTCCATTCACTTAGTGGTTAATTTTAGTTTTCAATTATTTGCTTTATGCAATTTTTTTCGGCTTTAAATTAAAGAGGTTTCCTTGTGATCATGGATTTTGTTCAGGAGAGAGGAGGTAGCTTTGAGGTAAAATGCATTTTGTAGTTGGTATATACTTTGCAAGGGTTATGTCTAAGTTTTAACTCTCCTGAAAATTTCGGGGGGGGGGGGCCTGAAGGGTTGAACCCACCCTCCGCTTGATACGGCCAAGTTAATGATGTCCTATTAGTTGGAAGTTATTTCCGATCTCGTTCCAAGTCCAGATCCAGGCTTAATTTTAATAAGCCATTAACTTCCTCTCATTTAATACGACGAGCTATTTTTACATCCACTTTGGAAAATGTTTAAAATCTGCCTTTAATGGATCAAAAGTTTCCCATGTTTAATGATAAAAGTTGTTTTATTTTTAATGAGGCACTTTATATGGTACCCCATATGTACCCATGGGACATAAACGATCAAAAATCGGCCTCCGAGGCTTAATGGATGAGTCGAGTTGTACTTAACAGGAATTATTAAGAATTCGGTGCAATATTTATTTTCTTGCTGAGAAAAACGATTCTCATATAGCGCATAATGGAATTAAATCGTTGAAAACTAAATTAAAAATACTCTTTTGAGGTATAAGCCATTTTTAAGAAGAGATATCGTCTACCCTTATTACTGATTATTTGGCTTGTATTTTGCGGAAAGTGACAGCTATGAAGTCATTTATGGACGTTTCCTAGTTAAGTGTGACCTCTTAAGTGACTGAGAGAAATGTGATATATCTGATATTACTTCTGTATTAAGTATGTGTTATAATTTTTTTAAACTGTACTTGAGTAAAATGATAGATTATACTCTAAGGTTTATATCATGACTGCGAGGAGGTAAAAATACATAGAGGATGATAAAATGATCGTATTCTTTATCCGAATACCATTATTTGGTATTGAGTGAGATCGCCAATTTTGCATGATGAATGGACTTTGCCATATTTTATAATCCCTCAATCTATCTTTTACATGTGTATTCATTACTGTTTTTTTTATGCAAGCATAATGTATTGCGCGTACTCAGCGATCGCAGATAAATGTATTATAGAAACAGTTATAATTGTAATGAATGATCTTAGGCATATGGTATGTCAACGGTCCGTGCAGAGTGCTTTTGTTTACATTTGTATTGCCTTCCTTTTATTTTTCAATGTTTTGTTCGATTTTCAGTTGCTAATAATTATATTCTGTAATTTACACATGGGCCATTTAAAGATTCACTAATATACACGCGTTAATAATGAATGTAAAAGCAGTTTTTTCTAATCTTAAACCTGAATCACAGAATTGATTGTCACGTGCAAGTCTAGTGATCAATTCAGCCATGCTTACCAATGACAGGGAAAATGATTTGCTTCAGTCATCGTTTTCTATATCTTGGTCATTTTCAATATACTCACTTGGTCATTTGAGGTGCATTTCATGTTTAATATGTTCGTTATAATAAATATCAATGGCTTCTCAACAATATTCGTTGGTCTCGTGCACTGATTGGCGACTGATGCATTTCAAGTACCTTCCCATTGACGGGAAACGGACAGCAGTGAATTATGGGAAAGGAACGATGATCCCTATCATTGGTGCCATCCCTGAAAATGATGACGTCTAAGAGTGATCATTTGAGCTGATAATGCCGCAATCCATGAACTCGTGCGTGAAAACTGACCGTATGGTTCAGGCTTCAGTGAAAAAATGGTATTTTCAAAACACGAGAGCTCCTCTGTTTTGTGTACAACGACCGCGGTGTCTTTCATCCGTGTGCCAGAAATACTCCTTAGTTGCCATTGCTCCCAAAACGTCATTCTAAAAACTACTGTGATCAGTGGGAGTGGTATGACCAAGTGGAGGACGATCGTTGCACGATTGTGTGGGGGTTGAAAGAGAATGATTCTAAGAGAAGGTAGGGAAGGTAGTTATGGGTGAGAATGATCGGATGAATTCGAGGATGAGAGGACAAGAAATGAAATTTGTGCGTGCAGAGGAGCGTCAAGGATATGGGATGCGAGCGATTGGTGCTTTTAAATTGAATCAGGTTTGACGGAATTGGAGAGGAATGGAAGGCGAGTCTCTCTGCTGGCATACTTTAGAATTAACTGGATGCCAGCCCAACTCAGCCCTGGAAAAATGCGAAATTGGGCAAAGAATTGGCTGGGATAAATGGAAAAGTATTCAGGGACTTTGTTCTTGCAAAGAAAGATAATTGTGTATCGCCAAGGGTGTGCGGAGTTCGGGTCAAGCTGGTAAACATTATGCTGAATTTAATCTCACATTTATTCCTAAAGTTAATATTTCATCAGTAATTGGGCGAAATATCTCGTATGCGTACTGTAAGGGTTTTGGATCCCCTAGGGTAGAATTTTGGTATCAATAGATTTTCATGGCCAAATCGGACGGGAAATCAAGAATTATAACAAAAATTCCTATATATTTTTATCTCTGATAATATACATAAAATTCCAAACCAATGCATATAAAATATAAACTCGCAATTAATTCGATAACGTTACAATAAGTAAAGATACCATCTTTGCTTATTTCCGAACATAAGAGATGTATATATATAAGAGATATATATCCGAAACGCAATGGAATCACCTTAAATTGTGGAAGAATGAATCATTTTACTTAAATATCATTATTATTCATTCGTCGTTATATTACAGTAAATTCATGAATCTAGATCAAATCATCCTTAAATGTTTATAGTGCTCATTGTATGATGTCCGATAACGAATGATAATGTATAAATAATAACTATATATCAAAGCCACTGCCATTACAACTCAATTTATGTTTAATAAAATAGGCATTATTTCAGATTTGATACCCACTAAGGGCTGGAGATAAGGATTTCAGATAACCAGAAAATTGGTTAAAATATCAAGCATCAGAATGAGTGACAAATTGTCTTTATATTAGGACGGGCAGTATTTGTTGCCTTTTTTTGAAGTATATGACTGAAGATAATTAATGTAAGTATGTAATTAGTAAATTAATTTTGACGATTGAAAATATTCTGGGGATGAGGAGATAAATAAAAGCAAATTTTAGGCATGCAATGTCCCTGTCTCAGGTCATACACATAAGTTTGTGTACTATAATTGATTGGAAGTCAAAATACTTTGGAAATGTCTTAAAAATTGGTTCGTAAATTGATTCATTTCTTTTATTGGCCACTATATTCTCGGTTATTACCGTCTTTATGAGAAAGTTTGCGTTTTAAAAGTGAAAGGCAATAAAGTTTAAATTTGAAACGGGACTTCGAAGGCTATTTATAAATCCAAGGTAAGAAAAAAAGAGGATGATGGAAACGGAGTCGGACGATATGGATTTGTATTATTCAGGAAAAGCGTTCAAACTATAAGTCTATTTAAGAAGTATTTTTTAAACATAACCATCAAGCCTCTTTAGGATTCCATAACAGACAAATTGAGAAAGATTATTCCCGTCGAGAATCAGAGAAAAGGAACTGATTGGCCAATAATGTGACTCACGGATGAGAAAGTAGCCGAAAAATATAATAAGGATATCAAATTGGCTATTAATATCAACAAACTTCTGAGTAGCTTCTGTTTCGACGAAAAAAGGTGATAAAAATTGTTAAAATGAGTGTTATTGTGAAATATCATTACCTACTTCTACTGTCTCCATGTATATTGAGACTATTAAACGATCAACATGACAAATAATTTTTTAAGTTGCCTTAAAAACTCGAGAGAAATTGATTGGCGACAATTATAACACAGGCTTACAGAAAAAGGGAGACATCTACTAAAAGCAGTGTTTCGAACGACATAGAGATCTATTGGCTACAGCTCTGCATTTGTTGAATTTTCTGCGAAACGCAGTGATAAATTTCTTTGAGAGAAGTATACCTATTTTTATGTGACGAAAACTTTCCCTTTAATTGTAATTTAAATTTATGTGAGGGTTAGCTAGCTACTAGAAAGTGGATAAGATTTTTGTTTGCAACGAGTAGCTATTTCCAGACATCCTTTTTATAAGGGCAGTCGGTGGAACTCTAGAAATATTTTATTTTGCCAAGTTTCACGAAATGAGACGTTAGTTCCTGAAATTTCTGCACGTTTTGCTTGTATTTATTGAATTATGTATCATTATACAATATTATTGAGGTTTCACTGCAATTTCCTCAATTATGACTGATTTCTGCACATTTACGTTACTGTTATAAACACCCTCTTATAACTGAACTTTGATACTTAAAAATCCTGAGTAATATCCTAGACACGTAGATTTTTTTGCTCCTTAAGTTTTAGAGTGGACTACTTTTTCTTACCAGAGTAACCTATCGTAAAAAAAATTCTGATTTACGGATAATTTAACCACGTTGTTCACAATATAGGTAGCGTTTTGCCTGCAAACCAACCACCAATTCATTCTCATATTTTTCTGCCGAGAGTTTTCCCCAAGATGTTATTTAAAAAATCTATATTCGTATATTTTATTCTTTCCATATATACCCCATCATAAAAATTAGTATGATAAAATTTTTATCTTAGTTACTACTGGTTAAAATAGAAATAAACTGAGGAAATATTTTTCCCCTTGAGTGATTACACTTATTGTAAGGCAAGGCAACGTACAACGTACATTTACTCTTCAGCCAGGAGTGTTTCATTTTTTTAAATTTATGTGGGGTTTTATTTGTCTATCTGTTCGGTCTTAGTTTCGCAACCGGTTTTTTTACCACTTTCCGACTAACTAGAGTGCTAACATTTTCAGAATAGCTCAGAGTTTAATGGCGATACAATGTGAAGATATTGGAGCAGTATTTTGAGTAATAACCTGAAGGAAATATTAAATATGGAGATTGACTCGAAAGATTGCCCCCAAAATCCGAGGTGCTGCAATCATAACCGGTGTAATGGATTCCTCCCGAAACATTGGCTCATTGTCTACCGGCGCATCCCAGTTGTTACGGTGGGCGATTCCTGAGCAGGGAATCCTGAATCTAGGTCTTGTGTAGCCGTCATTTCCATCATATTATTGATGTTTAGTATTAACGGAAGCTTGCGATTTAGCATTCTTTTCATGATTTGTCCTGAAAATTGTATTTTTCTGCATGAATATCTTTGTCTTCGCACATATATTCCACCCCCTCTCCAAATGTTGTCCAAAGGAACGATCCATTCACTCCCCTATATTCGACTTAACGCCCCTCCGTCGCTCCGATGGGACCACTTCGTCACTCAAGGTACCCTTTGTTCATTCTACGATGGACTCTTTGTTGACGTCCCTCTTATGCTGAAGTAATTTCCTGAAGTGACCAATAACAATATAATATAGCTATGATTACAGCACTAAAACAAATTTTGTAATATGTTTTTCTCATGAACCAAAAAGATAAAATAAAATAATTTTATTCTATTTAGAATTTAGTTTTATGAAATCGAAAAATTTTGGGCGGTACAAAATGATAATTCTGTAAAGAAACTTTGAGAATGTATTACCAAAATTCCTCAACATGTATGATAGCATATGAAGCATTATGTAAATACATGCGCCAGGCTCACCATGAAATTATTTTCTTCATTTTAGCTGGTGAAAACAAACTTTTTATAAGGTCTATTTCTATGCTATTATTATAATTTTGTTGATAGTAAAATTCTCCCTAACAGTTGAAGTTGTCATCATAAGACTATCATCACATATGAGGAAGATATTTTTCAAGATATGTTTGTTTCTCAAATAAAAAAAATCATTTTAGTAAATATGGAGGTGAAAATTTCATAATTGAGATCCCGAAAAATGCTGGCCAGGGTAAACTTAACTCGTCCTGAAAACATCAAGCCGATAGGATAATGATTATCAACAACATGTTAATGAATCAAAATTTAATTGTTGTAGAGAACTAAGCTGTGTTGAAAAGGTAATCTTTGATTTCGAAATCGGTCCACATATTCCGTCCAAGTTACCCGTACCATCACTCGACCATATACTCCCAGAGTTGATCCCTAGGATTGAGGGTTGTGTGTGCGTGTGTGATTGATATCTAAACTGAGGAAACCTATGCGAGGCCCCTTTCACCCTTGTAAAGTTTCCTTGAAAGTCGAGCGAGTACTTTTGAAGTGTTCCCAGTTGAGAGACGGGATGGTCACTGCTGCGAATCCTCATGTTCCAGCAAACCACCGCAGTAATTTTTCTCGAACCTGTGGTGTAAATCTCTAGCGTTATAGCCATTTGAGATCATTTTCTTTTTCATTATTGACGGTATATAGCTCATCTTACTTCCTACCAAACGCCTATTAAAGGTGCTTAGGGCGGTTGTTTTTAGATGTAGATTGAACCTGTTCTATGGGGTAGCATGAGCTTAAAGCATTAACCAGTCGCCAAAGAAAAGCGGTCAAGCGGGAGTTATGCATCCATTTTTGGAAAAATGTGCGAAGAAAATGGCGGTGGATCTTAATGATTAATGCCTTTCTATTCTCCTTTTCACCCTATCATTGACAATTTCCCCTCTTCCACACTTCGACGTTTTCCATAGAAATGGAGCGCAGTTCCGCAGTCACCTAAGCAATTTCGCTTTCATTGTAGTAGCTAGGGGTATATGTCGATATACCCCTTATCGTATCGATATACCCCTTATATATCGATGACTTGTCACTATCTGCTGGCCATCATTGTCCGTTCAATAGTCATCGTTTTATACATAATTTCGAACGTACTTTTTGTCATCTATTCATTTTAGTTCAATTTACTAATCCATTTTTTAAAGAAAAAAATTATGTCTGTTTTCATCCTTTTTTGCGGATTTTAATTTTTCAAGAAAATGAAAAAAAGCGTTTTTGGATTGTCACAAGTGATGATAATTCAAAATGAAGTAAAAAAAATTGTAATAGTGAACTTTGTGTAGTTGAAATAATGTGTTGTGTGCAAATCATGATAAGAAAACAACTAGTAAAAACATCGACGTAATTATAACTTGTTAAGAACGGAATATTTGATGCTCTCTTTTCGGTGAAGGTTTGTGTGCAGTGAAATTTCAGCCTATTCCACTATTATCAACATTTTTCGTGTGGAGTACTAATATTTTACTACAGCAAAAAAAACATCAGTGTATTTTCCCTTTCATTAAATTGAATTTTTTTTGTAGTGCACTTTATAATGTAACAATTTTCCTTTCAGCATATTTTTTATAATTATATTTTAAGTTTGTCTTTGATATTTGATAGCTTAGCATATTTTTTACACCTTCATTGACAGAGCTATTGAGTTCAATTTCAGCGCGTCGTTGTAATTTTTGTTGAAAAATGTCCCACTGCTGGCCAAGTAAAACGGAGGTATAACGCCATGATTGAAACGTGAGTTGATATTTTATTTATGTTTCAATCCGGTACGTCGCCGGTTTCAATATCTGTTTTTATGAAACTATACCATTTCCTGTAGTGCAAGTGCTAGATTTTCTTGTCGAGGATATGTTTAAAAATCTCTTTATGATTGTAATTTGTCATATCCATACTTCAAGGATTATATTTGTAGATAGAGAAACTAGTTCTGACGTGTACAGAATTTTTTCTTTATTGCGTCGTGAACGAATCACTTGCGTGATATCTACTCTATGAATTTATTAGGTATTGAAGTGGGCAGATTACTTTTTACGCTGCAAATTTTCTCGGATACCTACTTCTGCAATCCATGGCTGAAATTTATTTTCATTTGGATGATTTTTATGGCGACGTCCGCCACGTAAACATGCAGTACTTTTGAACATGACCCAAACCTATAGACTACTTATAATATGAGGGAAGCAAAAAATCCTTAACCATTAGGGAAGTTCTTCGTAATCCTCCGAAGTTCTGCTTAAGAAACTCTCCCCAAGTACTCCTTACACGCTGGAGTATCCAGTAACCTCGAATCCTGAATACTTTGATTCCACTTCCCTTTTAGTTTGGGATGAAGAGCAATAAGTTTATTTTTCCAAATAAACTTCAGGTCAAGTGACGAGAGTTCTCCATATTATTTGAAAGTTCGCGAGCATGCACAGCGAGAGCAAAAGGGATCTGAAAGGGAGGTCAAATGCAGTTCCAAGTTTTCCTCAGGTAAGGGGGCATTTAAAGGGGCATAAGTCTATCATCATATATATTTTTTTATTCCAGCAAGTGGCCCATTATTATTGCGAAAACTAAATTTTTAAACGGGGACACTTTTTTATAACTATAAACTCGGAAGAAATTTTAACGAAACCTGGGCGAAGAAATAAAATATATAAAGTTTCAGGGTGACACATTAAAAAGTCTTTTACGAGCTATTTTAGTACCAGAAATATAGTGCACTTGAGGTGACTGGCCTCAGGCACAAACTAACAAACGTTTTCAAATGAACGCAAATCACATTTAATTTCGTATATTTTGTGTTTGAAAGTATTTTATAATCCTCCAATTTCTGGTGCATTTCCATAAGGATTCAAGTTTTGAGCATGGTTCTAATAGGAAATTTAAATTTTTGTGAAAAACAAAAAGGACTCTAAAGGAATTAATGAATCTGACGGGGTGAAATGTGGGATGGCAAACACTATTGGAGTCCAGACGACAACCACAATACCGAGGCATACTGATTGTCTCACTATACAATGCGAAACGACCCCGTTTACCATTTTATGCAATTGTCTCTTGTGGAGATGATTGAAAAAGAAGGAGACGCGTATTTTTTTTCTTTCCCCGATCCATCGTCTACATCTCCAGATATTTTCGGTGAAAAAACGATAGCGTTCATCATTTTTCAAATGAGTTGATGACGTCAAAAGCTCATACCGAGTGGTCGAGAGCTTCTCAGCTACTCCTCGACCTTGTAAGATGTACATGGATCTAACGTGGTGCGTTGACGCTCTTGTGAGCGCAGCTTTTTCCACAATGAGATATTCTTAGTGAATTCCCAAGTGTCTCAATGACGTCACCAACTTAATTTTAATGGTTGTATTGTTTCTCGTTACTTAAATGTAAAATTTTGAGAGAATATTTTAATGCCGAAGTTCTTATTCGTCTTAACTTATCTTCCCCTTCCATCTACCGAATTCTTTAATTGAATTTCAAATCTGGGTTTGAATGAACACAATTTAGTCAGCTATTTCACGGGTATGATTTTACACGTTGGCTCATTTTCTTGGCTGAGTTAGATAATGTGGAACATTAATGTATGCATCATGCATTCATCGTTGGTTGCTAAATTGAGGTCGAATAAATAAAGGTTTATAGGCTTTTCACTTTTTATATATAAAATATGGAAATCCAATCGTCTGCTCCTAGAATCAGAAAATTAAATCCTTCTTGAGAACATTTTCGAAGGCTTTGATTTAATTGAGTGAGAGAACGCCCTTGTCGGCGAGATTTGAAGTTAAAATTTTATGCGAGGGATGGCCTCTTCATAAATCTAATTTCGTCCATAATGTGGCGAAGATAATAGGATACTTCTCTTTGATCGAAGTGAAATCCATTCTCTTTCCTAGTTATTCAAAGTGAGGAGATTAATGTACCTTAAAAGCTTTTACTACTCGGCTTAATGGGGCTACGAGTGCCCGGAAGAGATATGATGAGGCCAGAAAAGCTTATTTGAGAGACTTTATTATCGTAGAATTGCTTATGCCATGTGCTGATGACTCTAATACCCACTGATAATACTTAAAACACCTGTGATGCATATGATTTGTTCATCACAGCATATATTACTTTAATTCAAATTTAAGATGCAGTAGTATATTAGCAAAATTAATTTTTTAGGTGTTTAGTACAAAAGGCTTTTATACTAATTTAATACTTGCTTTTTGTAAGCATATTTTGCCGTTAGAATTTATAAGATCCATTTCGTAACAAACAGTAGGTCTTTATTTGTCCATATCAATTAAAAAATAATGATAAATGCATTTTTTCACTGCAGACTAGAGATACTTATGGCCATTCTAGTTATTTCTCTCTTTTAAGAGATAGTTCGGCTAGTAAGGTGCAATGGTTCATTTTTATGGGAGAATTTAAGCCGTGATTTAAGAATAAATATGATGCCAATTTTACACTAATGAGTACCGTAAAACGCCACTTTCAAACATGGTATAGATGTTTTTGTAAGTGATATTTTTTCCGCGACCTATTTCCCAGCTATTTCTGTTCCAACAGAACTCTTAATGCTTTGGTAGTTATTGTATTGATTAGCAAAGCCACTTCAACACCCAAACATTTTATTTTTTTAATAAAAAAGTGTCAAAGTAATCTCAAGTGTTGGGCCTCTTTCACATGCCACCTATCTTAAATGAGTGATCTGAAGCGCAAGTGACACCTTGACATCGTATTGGGGAATTACTTTGTCGCATTTGTAAAAGCTCTAACCGCGATACGGAGGACAAGGGGTACTCAAGTATGAGGCGGGCTATTGGGACAACCAAAATGATAAACCCTAGATTTTGAAGGATTACGAAGTCAATGACTATGTTTTTAAATCATAATTGATAGCCATTTGACCATTAGTACACAAGATACACGAAAAAGAAAAATATTTTAATATTTTTGAACTTAAAATTTGCTTAAAAAGGAGAAAATCGATGCCTGACGATGTCTGTGGAAAGATTTAAAATAGCTCAGCTTAAATAAATATATCTAAAATGATGATTGTAATAAAAAATTTCGCGCGTATCCACGGTCGTAAAATTCGTACACATTTGTTTCAAGTTGAGTTGAAAACCTCTTTACACCTTTCATTATTATATGACCAATTGACGGACTTGTATTTTCCTTCATTGGTTAATGTAGGATGTTTATAAATATCTTTTCATGCACATGACAACTTAGAATTTTCCATAGATAATAGACCTATTCTATTATGTATTGACAAGGTCATTTTTATGCACAGTTGAAAACCAATAATTTTAATTATTTTTTATTGTAAGTGTAAATGGACATAATAATTTTTACATTATTGATTCATAGTCTTTTACTTCTTTGGTACCATAATTCACCGGCCTCGATGGTATTTAAAATATATGTATGACTATAGTTCCTGTCATGTACTGAAAAAGATTAGTTTAAAAATTATTCGGAAACTTGATATTATCAAAAGCAAATCATTCTCCCGACGAATGTTTTAACCAATATACTCTTTTCCTTCCGATTTCTACTAAGTGGGCTTTAAATACATCATGACAATAGAATTTCAATTCTCTGGCATAGAATTAAGTTATTTTTTAGTTTCACTTTCATATAAATTTGCTTACCGTCGCGTCGGTTGGCTATCTTCCATCAGCTTCCAAGCAGTCTTACTATGCTCCTTGATCTATCCCATTCCTTTCTCCAAATCTCTCGCGAGCCCTTGAGGGCTGAGAATTCCTCTCTCCAGCAAAAACGGGTTTTTGCTGGTTTCAGTTTCCACTTCTTAAGAAAATCTCATCTAAGGAGGGCAGAGAGAAGAATACACAGCGCTTCGTGAATTAGTTTTTCATCGCTGGAATTGTTTCGACTAACCTCCTTTTAGGAACGATTTTTCTTTACCTTTTTGCTAGCATGGTTGACATAATAATGTACTGGTCTGCACGGTAATTGTTACAAAGGAGAAAAATATCATCTAACTGAGGCCATGAGTGCAAAGGGAATGCTCTCTATTCTCAATGCTGTCACCGCCAATATTTGTTCGTGGGAGTAGAGTAGTAGTTTTACTTACGGTTATTTTTTCTATAACTAGTATTATGATTTCTGATAACTGTCGAAAGAGTTTGCAGCTCCATTCACGAAAGGGATCTCCAAATATATGAAGCTGAAAATTTAAGCTTTAATTCCTCAGAACCGGAAATGCTAGGTGTGTTGATGGGATCCAAGAATCAGAGAACAGGGCTGAGAGTATATCTATTTATTTATGCTGCCCTTAGCCTCTTGCTACTGTTTAAATATACATACACCGAAAGTTTGTACCCTGAATGTAATTCATAAAAAAGATCATTTAGACAAATGGTTTGAATATTTAAAAACAAAAAATGCCATGATAAAGAGCTGAAATAGATGGTATAACCAAAGTAATAATCTTATTAATCACCACTGATGTGAATATACAAGATATAGGTAGATATAATATTGTTCATAGAAACCAAAAAATATTCTATTAAACTACAAAAAAGATATGTATCATCGCGTTTTTATTTTGTTTTTTCAATGTAAACTTTATTTGTTAAAATATTTTATTGGATATCTCATTACTATAGTTACGATGCAGCATGTACCATGAGTGGTCGCAAATGCCACAGTCACCATCGATGTCTTCCACCCTCACTTTCCATTGGGAGCCTCGTGGCGCGCACTCAGGAGAATGAATGCCGTTCAAAACGCGGCCTTGAGGATGAGGCACTGCTATCACTTGTCAGCATCTCTCGAACACCCACCTTTATAGTCCTACTCTGCCTCTAAAAAAAAGAACGTCCTGTTGCGTGGAAGGTCGTTCTTCCTTATCTTTCCTCTGTTTCATTTCTTACTCCAGTCTCTCCTCGTCCATCCCGTATTTTCTCACCTCCCTGTCATTTGGTCTTTCATAAAATTTTCTCAAGGTTTTCCCAAGGACGTTCTCAACGGGAAAGAAGGCTGGACTCTTATATGACATGTTTCGGCAAGAGAAAAATATTTGCGATGACCAGACTACGAGCAAAGAGCTGTAGTAAAATTAACACTCCCTCGGATGAAAGTAGAAAGACGAATTCTCCTAGACAATTGTATGGTTTCCAGAAAAAAATGTTTCTGAAGTAGCGTCATCGTTTTTTTTATATTTCCGGCATACAATAGTGATATAGAAAATGTCAGTATGCTAGACTGCAATATGCTAGACTGAACTTTTCAAATGAGTTCTCCCAATTATTTTTATCTATGATGGCGAAATGTATCGCTTGTGTTTCAGTCAGCTTCTTTAGTTCTGCAATTATGACACAGTCTGCGTATTTACTTTCACTCACATCTCGCAGTCCAGGGTCGCATCATTCAAGCGCGCTTTTCTGCTCTTTTCGTTGAATGTTCGTTTTCGACATCTTGGCACAGCTTTCGTCGCTAACGGTAACGTTGGCTAGCAATAAGAAAATAGTGCAGCATTAATAGCCTCCGTAATAATTCATAGTGCAACAATATTTTCTATTTTCTCCGCTAACTTGATTTAGCGAGTAATGATTAGAATTAAGCTGACTCTACCACCAGCGAAACATGCCATTCTGGTCTTGAATACTGAAATGCAATATGATTTAACACCAGAGAGGTTGATGATGACCGGACGGCACGATCAAAAATATGAAACAAAAAGCACCCCCGAAAAACCAAATTAAATGTACAACGAAAAAAATCTCTACCTAGAGAAAAAATTTTGCATACCCATCCATGGACGAAAAAGAAAGACCGATATAAGATACTTCTCGAAAGCATTTCTATGGATATTTAGATGATACTTATATACGTGTTCTCACTTCCGGAAAAAAGGGCTATTAGTTTTTGTACTCGAGTCCAACGAATGGTTGCATGCGTATTCGTATCATTAAGTTTCATCAAGGAAACACTTTTTAGCCTTAAATGTTTTTAGCCTTCTAGGTTAACATGTGGGCCTCTGCGATGCATTGGATGTAACATTTTTTGATTAGGAATCACATAGGGGAGTGGAACTTACATTATTGGTCGGAAGATATTTTAAGTTAACGTTGAGATCTCTTTTTTCAATCACTATTTCATCATAACAAGATATCTCAACCCTATGGATCTTTGTGGAATACAATTTAGTTCAAATCAATTAATTTTTCCTTGTAGAATTTTCACATATGATTAGGACATGAGGTAAATCCATGAAGATACGTCACTTGTTATCTTCTTGAATAATATTCGTACCGTAGAATTTATACATAGGGCTTTTGCAGCAAGATTCATTCATAAGTTACAGAAAGATTAATGTGTAACGCCCAAGTGAAACAAGCTTTCCTGAAAGAAGGAAAAAATGTGATGATAATTTTAAGTGGCTTGTTTCATATATTCCTCACTTCAAACATAATGAGCCACATCATTGACTTCAATCTCAAGAGAACAACATTTCATGGTGTTTTCATTACATTGATTGTCTCATGTTTGTTAGGGGCCGTTGCCATAGCCACCTAGAGAAAAGGCCCCGTCACAAGCGACGGCTGAGGCTCTGACGTCACCACGAGAAGTGCTGTGTTGTTCCGGCTGCCGTTGGAGACCACTTTGTTTACGAGTGTATTTACGCTACGTTTTACCACATTTTAGGGACTTTTGTGGTGTTAGTTGGTGAAAATTTAAGTTTCTGAGGATAGTGAAGTTTCCTTTATTCTTGAGTTTCATTCGCTGGACTTCATAAACGTGTATTTGTGAGGCGCTTTTGCTAAAAAGTTCCTTTCACGTGTGTAGTGCCGGCATGCGAAGAAAACTCCAGGAGTGGACCCGAAGTTCAATTTTTTTAACTTTCCAAAAGATCCTGAGCTGAAGAAGGAGTGTATATGAGGGATAAGAAGAGACGATTTCACCTCGACGAAAAACAGTAAGGTATGTACTCTTTCTAGCTGTAATTATTTGGATGTAATTTCTAGCTATATGTGGCTTTGGGGATGTTGACAGTACTAAAAGTGGTGATTTAAATACAGAAGCGGCTTTTCAATTGGAAGTTCTTGTATTTTAGCTAAATTTTTTGTATTATTTCGTTCAGTAAACGTGAGGTTGAAGGAGTTTCTTGGGAATTATAATATAGCTGCCAAGTTTATAACATCGAATATTCTTTATTATCTCGCCCTCTGCTGTGTCACGCGTCTAAAAACTCAGCAAAACAGTGCTTATTTAACTATACTTTTGTTACTTATAGATGAAAAGCAATTTGAATTATCTACGCGATAATTTATGTGCTTAGGTATTTTCGACGAAACTACCAGTCTTTTATTTTTGGCGTAGTACCTTACATTAGGGGGGAAAGCACATAAATTTCTAGGTTTCTTGGGTTCAAATTAATTTCAGCTTATATATAATTCCGTAAGACCAACGATATTTACTTTTAAATTATATTATTATTAAATTATTTATTTTTATATATTATTATTTAATAATATATAAAAATATTTATTTATTATTAATTTATAATTATTATTATTTATATATATTTATTATTAATATTTAAATTATATTAATATTTATATTTATATAAATTGCATGTATAGAATCTAATCATGAGAAATGCATGAATATCGTCAGAAACGTAAGTTTCTATACTATGCTACACTATGTTATTGGTGTATATGAACCACCGTGAATGAAAATATGCGTTTTTCTCTTACAATTGGTGCAAAGAACCGTAATTTATCTGTGCCCGGCTTTCATCATCTGAAATCATCTTATGGTCTAGTTTTAAATTAAAAAAATCTTTACGGTACATAATGATCTCTTATATTTACTGGTCTAGTCATTAGATATCTCTCATGTAGAAATGCTAAAATTGGAAATGAAATAACTACTTAGTAATTTTCATGGCTTTTTCTTATTTATTAATTTTAGTGGTGTGAGCTTCACTTCTCAGCGAGTGACATCAGAAAAGAACCTGTGGCCTTGCGGGAGAAGATGGGGAAGATAACTCGTGTTGAATTAGAAGTGCTATTGGAGGAGGGTGCCATTACTTCATTTGAAACTATAATCTAGAAGACAGAATGTCATAGTGGTTGAAGTGACATAAAGGACTATGGTGGATTTGTTTTTTATAAGTGGTTGATGTGACGATGGACATTCATCTGAAAAACTATTGAAGATAGTTATTGTGGCTTCTGCCAGTGCTCTTTTAAATGATTTTTGTTCAAAAGAAAATACCAGTATTTATTTCACTAAATTAGTTCATCGTAAGAAGAGAAAACTGCAGGTATTATTTTGATTGACGAATGGAAATACAAAATATTTGTATTTTACTTCTGTGTTTTTTTCTTTCCTGCCGCCAAAATTCCTTGTGGTGCATGCTAAGTAAGATCTAAATGCATGCTACTAAAATGCATGTTAAGTAAGATCTGAGGTGTGATTTAAGAGATGTCGTGTTCTTTATACAAATGTTAATGCTGGTGATATGGCAGGACTTCCAAATTTTTTATTAGATTGATACATCTACCGAAGTGGGATTGAAACTTTTGCTCATCCCAAATAATTTTTCAAATTCTTATGCGCCTGGGACGGGTACGTTTTATTAGCCGAGGCTGGACTATACGTAAATTTTGGCTTGCATTTTGATGCATTCGAGAGTATTAATGGCAGATGTGTCAACGATAATAAATTTCACAACTGTCATTGAAAATCTTATTTCGTCAGGCTCTACGGTAAGATTTTCATAGCCCATGGGCATATCTAATTTAATGTCAAAATAAAGAAGAATTCACTCTTAAATAATAGATCCATTTGGGACTTTGCGTGAACACCTTTTACTCTGCCAGAAATAAATTATTTATCCGAGGGAAGTATATGGATCGCAACCAGGTTTAATCAAATACTTGCCATCACCACTTTATGCTATCGAATTTCGAGACGCTTTTATGTTGAATAATAAATGCTCTTTGGATGCAAAGAGCCTTTTCTAGATGGTTATTTCAGATTTTAATATTGTTATGTAGTACTTCTAGTTCACAACGACAATTTATGAATCAGTTATAAATAGTTTTTTTCTTAAGAACGGCGAAGTTATATGTTACGTGCCATAAGACGCGATATTAACGAATAACTTCAGATTGAAAAATATTTTTGTTGATGCGTGTCAGTATTTTCTCGGAACCCGCTATTTTCTTATTGACTGAGTAAATTAGGTATCAATTATCTTTTCACTTCGGCGGCTAAACCACCGTCGCAGACAGCACCACAGCTACTTCTGTTATGCCATGCTCTGGCGGTAGCACTTCAATGAGTGACGTCACACGCCTGTGAACGGGCCTTCTCTCTAGGTGGCTATGCCGTTGCCCCCCTAAAAACATGAGACAATCATCCTATACTACTTTAAAAGACTCTTCATCTCTGCAAAATATAGGAAAGCAATTATATTTATTTATAAATAGCCACATCTTATTGACATTGTCAAAGCTGTATAGTCATATATGTATATGCTAAATTATTATCGTACATTTTCCTTTGTTGCTAATTGCAGATAATTATAACGCTGAGAGATGAAACTAAATACAGAGCTTAAAATTGTTTAAAAAGAATGTCCTAATGGGATGTTATAACCTGAGTAGAATAAATTATATTATATATACTATAGTGACTAAATTAAAAATCACATATATCTCTTTGCCACAAATATATACGTTTTAAGAGGCTTTGCGATTTTTGCCATAGGCTCTATGATGTCCATACTCAGTCATCTCAGTAATGACCTCTTTGAGACCGCGTCCGATTTCTGCAGCAATTCTCAATCGTCATCTCACTTCCATGACTCTACAAGTGGACGGCGTGGAACCTCAGCAGGGCATTTTCCCGTCCGTCTCCGTTAATGAAAGGATCCCGCTCTGCTCTGGGAATCACGTGGCCTGGATGCCCCTTGCGATGGCCTTGGAACTTCTCTCTAGCTCCGAGCTGTCGCACCCTAACTACGTCTTCTCGAATGGAAATGGTCTCACCGCCTCAGGAGGTCTGCAAACTCCGCGGTGGAGAAATCCTCTAGCGACGGGAAACAAGCCAAGCGAAGAGTGTCTCCCCCAAGTCGAAGGAACATAAGGGCTGTCCGGTGGGGATTCACTTTATCTTGTGCTCCAGCAGGTTCAATCTCCGACTGTTCCACGATATTTTAACGTTTCCTTAAGTATGCTTACTATGTGCGGTTAATATTCAACGGAGAGGTTTAGGGCATATACAACGTATCTAATCAACTTTTTAGTCAACAGTTTCGCCGGTATTATTGCTAGCTTCTTCAATTCGACGAAGTACCTACCCATATTGATCTCTGACACGTTTACGTATGAAAAAGACCTAGTGCGATAGGTCTTTTTCACACATCCGTCGAAGTCGGAGCCTTGTCACCCATCTTCCCTGGAGATTTCCTTTTTCATTTCATCCCTGATAACGGGACAACACCTGACTCCGACGGATGTACATAAAAGATTATTATTATTATTATAGTACTCTACCGATTAAGGTAGGTTTACATGAAGTGTTCAAGAAGTGATCTGGAAGCCTCCCTTTCCTTCCAGCGCTGCCTTCTTTAATTCACTGTAAGGCCTAATACCTTTCTATCTATCTAAACATCCTATTCTTTTCCTTCCCCTCCCTCGATTCCCCAACATTCTACCCTCCAACACCATTTTCAGCATCCCCTCCCCGCTAAGCACTAATCCTCTCCATCCATACCTTCTGTCTCCCCCGTATCTCATCTAAAAGCTGCCTCTCCTCGCAAACCGTATCCAGCACTTCGTCGTTCCTTTTCCTCCCCGTCCATTTCAACCTCTCCATTCTTCTCCATACCCACATCTCGAATGCCTCCAATCTTCTCTCGTCTTCTTTCCTCAGTGTCCACGTTTCCGCACCGTAGAGAGCTACACTCCAGATCAAACTCTTCACTAACCTTTTCTTTATACTCTTACATAACGATCCTCTCAGAAGCTCCTTCCTGTTCATGAACGCCCCCTTTGAAAAATTGCATCTCCATCCTTGCCGACGTTCCGATGAATGACATCATGACCGGCATCAACGATGACGATCAATAAGACGAAACGAAACGTCGGAAAAGATGGAGATGGAGGATCTAACACGGATTAAAACCCGAGAATGTTTACGTCTGCAATTCACCGGGAGAAAGTTAAAACTTTCGTATGTATAAAATGCGGTTGATAACGTACCTCGGAAATTCATCAACCTGAAGAAATTAGCTGTAATACCGGCGAAAGTGTGTCTACGATGATGGCAAACGCAATCATATCCAATGAAATTCTCCGTTGAATATTTTAACATTTAATTAGAAGGGCGTTATGTTGTACTAATGCTTGCGAAAAAAATCCCAAAACACGTGATTTAAAGTCATCGTGAAATTAAGGTCAGGACGGAAATCAAATAGCCCCATCGCGGAATATCGTAAAAATTAATTACTGTCTGAAATGGCTAGTCGACGCTTGCGTAAGGGTCGGGTAATCCTCGAACTGCTCTTCACTTTCATTTACTTAAGTATGATGAGGCCACATGATTGAACCTTGAAATTATTTTATTTTATATGCTATTTCACTAATAGCACAGGCCAACAAAAAATGTTTTTTGAAAACTTTTTTATTTTAATAGCTGATCTTTATAGATTTTGATGTGCCGAATCCAAACCTGTTCTTAGTGTTTTTGTATCACCCATAGTTTCCAAGCAATATGTATTTAATATTTAGTCTAATACCCCTATACGGTATATAAGGAAATCAATGAAACACTGTGTTACGTCATAAAATTGCTTGTATTTACTGTTCTCTACATCGTGATAAAATTGTTTGTATTTACTACAGCGTGATAATACAGGGTTCACTTGTCAACTGGAATAGGTCTACATTTTATTTCCCTTTTTTCCTTGAAGTTTCTTGTGTAGCTTTTTCTGCAATGAATCACTTGCTAAACTTCTCGGTGAAGTACCAAGAGTAATCCCCATTATCATCGTTCATTAGACCTACTTTTTCAATTTTATTATAACTATAAAAAAATGTTAAATTCTAACCATATTGCTTCATTTCATAAATGAAACTGTAAAATGTGAATAAACGGTTTGTGATACAACTTTAAAACCATCATATTTGGATTCAGCGACTTTAAAAACATAAGGGTAGGGTATTTTCTGTAAAAAAGTTTTTTCATTGTTGGCCTGTGTAATTTTTGAAATAAGAAATTCATTAATTGCTCGTATTTTTCGCCTTTAAAACGACGCGAACTCCTTTACCTTGAAATACACTTTTTCATGCGTAGTATCTCTTTTTAGTGCTGTTCAAGCAAAATTTTCAATTTATTTAATATTATTGCGTATAACAGAGAAGAAAATTTATTTGTCATTTTTATATTTTATTTAAACTTAAGAGTAACGCCATTGTATTGAAATGAAACATGTGAAGGTCCATAGTCCAACACATTTGACTTAAATCATTGAGAGGCGTTGACGCGAGGCATTGGCGGTTGAGACAGCGAGCGCGGATTATCATTAAAAATTTATTACCGTTGGAAATGCTTGGTGCTCCTGTTCGCACGGGTTGGACAATCGAAATCCTAGCACTCCGTGAAACCGTATCCCGGCTGTTGGATGGTATAATTCATTTATGTTTCTGCCAGTCAGAGCCATCCGGCTCTCCTCTTCACTCCCGTACTCATCCACTTCTGGGTAATATTTCGCGAAATTTTATTTTGCAACTACCACACCCTTATTTTAATTTACCCATAAAGGGTCATTGCATTTTTATGGATATCACCAATTCTACTTTTGTTTTAGTTACATCCATTATTGTGATGGCTTATCTTTATGTTCAGATAAGCTAATTAAATTAATTAATATGCGTAATTAATTGCGGATTCGGTCGAAAGATATTATTTTTTCCTGGTATTTGTGTTTCCACGGAAACAGTCTAGACCGGTCGGAAACCTTTTGAGTCGGAAGAGCCAAAAATTACAATTTACAAAATTTCAAAGTTTTAAAGAGCCACAAACATTTTTCTTGCCAACTATAAATAGCACTCGCATAAATATTTTCTTGATAAAAAAACGAATCTATTTATTCATAAGAAAAATATCTATTTATTCTTATATTAATAGTGTTTTTTTACAACAAATTAGGTAATATATCAGGTGTATGTAAAAGTCTTTACCGGATTTTTCGCAAAATAAAACACGTTATTTAAAGTATTTGCTTAAAATTTATTTAATCAAAGTATTGACCATCTGATTCTATACATCTTACCATCTCTGAAGTAATTTATGGATAAAATTCTAAAAGAATTGTAACTCCTGTGAGTTAAACCATTAATTAACCAATTTTTTAACTTCTTTGAAATTGGCAAAGCGTTGCTCTCCAAGCACATGTCCTATCGATGTGAAAATAAAAACAAACAATAACATACATTTCAAAAATTTAAACTTTATCAAACAATGTAACTTGTACTTAAAAATAAAAACAAACAAATTCAATTGGAGCGTTGGCTTTGCATGGTTTTAGAAAGTTCGGATAAATTTGGCTCACAACTTGTTGTTTTAAGTTTCATACACGACTCCAAATTTTCATTTATTAGTTGGCTTCTTACTTTACTTTTAATTATATTCATGCAAGAGAACGCTTGCTCGCACGAATATGTCCATCCGAAGATTGCCAGTACTCCAAATGCCAACTTCTTCACCTCACTGTAGCAATCTGGAAGACTATCCCATGCGTCGAATATAAGTGCCTCAACTCGCGGCAATTCTTTTAAAGCTGTCCATTTTTATTGCGCTACGTACATATATTTCTGGACCTCCAACTCTTCCAACTTGCTTTTCAACTCTGTAAATATTCCACTCCACAAAGCTTTACTTTTTAAAGCGATCAATTGCATTCCTAAAGATCCAGTATCAACTCAAAATGGCTCAATGTGGATTTCGTCACTATTTGTGTTGAGAGGATTTACTATGAATGCTAGAGTGGTTTTGTTGGTTTTAAATTGCTTAAATCTGTCAGCAAATTCATCTTTAATTTTTTTATAACTGTTGTGAACTAAATCGTGTCAACAGTTGCACTGGTTTTATCGCGATATTGATTTAGAAATTGAAAATGAAGCAATTTACCGCTCTGAATATCTTCTGCAAAAATAGTAAATTTTTCTTCGAAACAAACCAATTCTTCTACCAAAACATAGATTGGGTTTCCCTTTCCTTGCAGTTTTAGATTCAGCTCGTTTAATTTTGCCGTGAAATCTACCATTAAATAAAATGTTTGCAACCATTTGCCGTTCTCTAATTCAGGGTGATTAATGCCTTTTTCATTGAGGAATGTATTTATTTCATTTAAGCACAAAGCAAAACGTTTCAACACCTCACCTTTGGAAAGCCATCGCACTTTATTGTGAAGAAGGAGGTCGGAATACTGAGTCTCCATTTCATTTAAGAATTCTTTAAACTGACGATAGTCGAGTGGTTTTGACAAGATGCTGTTAACAATCTTTATTACCAAA
The DNA here is from genome assembly GCF_921293095.1 of Ischnura elegans. Taxonomy (NCBI): domain Eukaryota; kingdom Metazoa; phylum Arthropoda; class Insecta; order Odonata; family Coenagrionidae; genus Ischnura; species Ischnura elegans. The sequence continues at coordinate 12,355,457 of NC_060248.1, read as the reverse complement.
TTCATGACCTCAACCATTTCGGCCGGAAATGTTTGGACATACAGCGCTTCTTGGTGGTTATGCAGTGAAACGTAAAAATTTCGTGATTTATATTGCTCTGAAGAATCGTTGTTGTCCCTTTATTTTTTCCTATCATACTTTTGGCTCCATCAGTTGCTATTGAAACAATTTTATTTAAATCAATCTTATTTTCTTCGAGGCATTTTTGCACGGCATTTGCTATATCTTCCCCTCTAGTTTGTCCCGAGAGCGGTAGCAATCCTAGAAGTTCTTCTTTTGGTCCTTGGGAAGACATATACCTGACAAAGAGGGCAACTTTTGCCATGTCTTTTATGTAGCAAGACTCATCTATAGCAAGTGATAAAGCAGACGCCAGTTGAATGTCTTCCACCTGCAAATATGTCACATTTGAAGACATTTTAGCCATTCTATCTTGGACTGTTTTAGCAGATGGTGGCAAATCTTTGATTTTTTTCAAGATTTCTGGCTTGTTTTTGAAATCACGAAACAGTTCTTCAGATGCACGTATGAAACAATCTTTGACATACTGACCATCTGTGAATCGTTTGCCTTTTTTTGCAATTTCTAGTGATACCACGAAGCTTGCTAGATTAACATTACTTGTAGATTGCGTCCACTTACTTAACATGGAACTTGACTGCTGTGTTTTTTTTTTTTGGAGCTCGTCGACAGCTTCTTTTCGTTCTTCGCCGGCTGGATATTTACTAGCAAACTCAGTATGTTTTGTAGTAAAGTGTCTCTCTAAATTTGATTTTTTATTGTGTGCGAGTTTTTTGTGGCAAATGAGACAAGTTGGAAGGCCAGCTGAGTTGCATATGAAAGCGAACGACGCCGTCCAATCCCGATTGAATTCTCGATTTTCTTCTTCAGTTCTTCTTCTTTTTGTAGATGCCATGCTTTCGGTGATGCTGTAATAAAGAATATAAAAAAGATAAATATCAAAATAGGTAATTTATTAAATACATACCTACATATTTTAATAAAAACTCTTTCGCGGTAATATCAAACAGTAGCACTTTGTTTCTTTTTTGACAATGCTCATTGACTACAAAAAAACTACAATAGTTAGGTATCTTATTTGGAAAAAAATATAATTAAATAACTGATTCACTTGATTTAGAAAAAAAAACACTTCTATTTCAAGAAGAGAGATATATTTAATAAATTGGGAAATATGACTATTGATCTATTTCTAAATTTACACTGTAGTTATAAATGTGTTCATTCGTAAATAAAATTTAATAGTGGTCGGTGTTTTAAAGGTACAGCAATATATAGTAGTGTTTGGTTAAAGTAGGTAGCGAAGGTAGGTAGGTTCTTCCCTACTTTTTTCGAGGAGCGATTTGTGATTTGTCTCAAAATGCGGGCAGCCGGCGAGCACGTGTCTGGCGGATGTCGACGAATGGACGGTGTCCGTAGGTCTTGACTTTTGTCGAAAGCGTTGATCCGTGGGCGTAGCGAGTGTCTGATCGGTTGGCGATACGCGGGTCCGTATTGCTGAGTTGGAGCGAAGTCGGTAGGAAGGCGAAGGTCGGTTTGAGTAGTGACGGACGATGAGAGCGACAATTGCTGGTTTACGTCGTGAACCATGGTTCGCGCCGGACTGGCCCCCACTTCTTTCGCACATCCACAGCACAGCGGCGACGGCGTCATTCGAGAGCTTGCTTCTATCATACTGACGACAGTGACAACGCGTGTCACGGGGAAGAGGTGGAGTGAAAAGCGAGTACAATGGGCTGAGAGAGAGAAATGGTGCCCAATCCTCGTTAGTCGATTCAAAATCGTTTTTAAATATTTTTTTAATAAGTAATATTTGCGCATGGAACTAAAGAGCCGCAGTTTCATATCCAAAGAGCCGCATGTGGCTCGCGAGCCGCAGGTTGCCGACCCCTGGTGTAGACGATTACGTCTCTACATTGCTGAAGCGATCGCAGTCCGCAATCAAAAGTGGTGCCTCTAAGAGATAATATGTAAAATGAATAGCTGTGGGGTAAAGCCCTCAGCAGCTAATTCGTAGGTTGCGGGTTCGAGTCCCACCTTGGTAGGTTGCCCCCATCCAGGGCATAGTTGTGTGTGACCGTGGTACATTGTTGTTATTTAGATTCTTCTGCTGAAAAAGCCTTAATACGCTTTTTTTGGCGGCGGTGATGATAAATGAATATTGGATGAATTAAAGTAACCCCTGATTTGAATGAACCCTGTCCCTTTACCTGTCTCTTTATACACCACATTCTCCGTCATTTTAATTATTCGTACCTCAAACTATGTATCCTTCCAAATAAGGACTAATTTTAAATATAAAATAGCTACGTGTTCTCTCCCCCTAAGCCATGAGCTTAAAATTCCTGTCGTGTACTATTAGTTAGTTTAGTTTAAAAAAATATCTTTCTCTTTGGAGGCTCCAAACACCACTAATATCATTGGTGATTGACAAATGTCGTGTTCTCAAGTATGTGCGATTTACATTCTTCATAAAAAAATTAAATGACAGCAAAATTTTTCGAGGAGCACCTTCATAGTACTTGCTTTCTCTCCAAGAATCCAAATCCTTCGAGAGGGGGAGCATTCTTGAGAAATCATTAAAAGAGGGTATTTAACCTGTGAGAAGTATTTAAATTGGGTATTGGGTATTGCGATCATTCTTCAAGCAATATTGAAGAATCGTGAAAGACTTTAGATTTATTTTCGAACCTTGTGAATCTGTTATGTTGGAATTTCAAAACGCCACGAAAGTTTCGATTTCAGTAAAAGCGTCAATTTCTATGTTTCCTTCCATTCCGTCGACGGTTTGAAGTTCTAGCGTTCTTTTTTGTTTTTACGTTAGTATCTATTGGTCTTAAATCAAGTGGCAAAGGAGGCAATATCGCAAATTTCAGTTTGAGGACAATTCAGATGAAATATGAGATGTAAACATTGAAAGGTATCGTAAAGAACTTTTTTTTTTGAATTATTAGTTTTCAAGTACACCACAAGTAATTGAAAGAAAATATTTTTATGCACATGCCAAGTTAATACTTCATCTGAAAGTAGGGATATCTTCCTTATATGTTGACATGGCCATTATACATATACACATAGTTAAAGATTATTAATTTTGATTATTTCTGTTCGCAAATGTATGAGCGAAAATAAAATGAACATGATTGATCAAAACAATTGATTCCTCCTTGTTGCCATCATTTACTTGCCTCGACGGTCTTGGAAATTTGATACCTACTATTAAAAGTAGGTAATTCTCCAGACGGTTTTTTTACAAAATTACTATTTTCCTTCCCTTTTTTAATAACTTGAATTTTACACAGCACGTAAATTGATTTTAAATTCTTTGGCAGGAAATGATAGTTCTTAAATGATTTCATATTTTATATGAATTTGTTTTCCGACGGTAAACCGCTTCTAATCTCCTTTCTTACATACTGTCATACTAGGTGTCTCGATCTATTATTCAATTCCTTTCGCTAAGCCTCTCGGGAGCCCTTAAGGGCTAAGATTTCCTCTTACATGCAAAAACGGGGTTTCACTGATTTCAGGTTCCACTCCTTAAGAAAATATCATCTTAGGAGGGTCGATAGAAGAGAGGATTCATCATTTAAGCATAAATCTGAAGCATTGCATCACATTTAAAACCTAATGTTCTATTAGGGAAGCTTAATGATCTTAAGGTTACCCTTCGAGGTCTTCAATGGTAATACATAATAGATTCATCTGGAGGCTATCAACCCTTAATCTCTTTCATACCCCACGTAGTGACCCTCCATCCAACTTTCTCTTCCTTTGTCCATCTTCTCAGTCTCCTCGACTTCTATCCTCACTTCTATCCTCAGTCTTTTCCAAGTCTTCTCGTCTGGAGGCGCTGTTGTTTTTCCTATCGATCCCTCTTGTGATGATGATTTTGACCACATTTGAAAAATATTGTCGTTACTGCAATAATAGTTTCGTATTAAAACGGCATTGATTATTTCATTTATCCATAAAGAGCCGCATAATTAGAAACAGTTACGAATATTTCGATATTTTTAATTGGTGTTTGCACGGCATTATCTTCGACCTCAAAAATATGCACTAGTATTATTCTATATTGAAAGGTTTTGTGTGTATAAATGCAGTATTGCAATTTTGAATTTTTCCACGAAAAAATAAGAGGATCAATTCCTGCTATTGTTATTTTTGAGCGTTACGCTTCTTGCAGATGTAGTGCGATCTGTTTTGTGGTCTTCGAGAATGATTCGGTGTCGGCGGCTTTTCCTTCGCAACTAGTGCTATTGGAGATGTCTGAAGCCGTTCGGCAATTCTCCACAGCCGATCCGTATTCCCGATTCTGAAGATGATGGTATCCATGGAGAAGGAAAGATTCCTTGAGTCTGCGAATAGGAAATCAGGGCTCTTCCGCGAGAGAAAATGTTTTCCGAATCTCGATTTTGAGTTTGCGGGTGGTATGCCTGCTCTCCTGTTCTGCTTGGTCCAGTGGAAACTGGAATTACTTAGCACTAAAGTTTTTTGATTCCTTTTTTCCATTATCTGCCACATTCACAGCAGACGTCATTTTAACAGGCATTAAAATGCATGATTGAACCATATTCGAATTGAATAGAAATATGTAAGGGCAATGCCAAGTTCGGAGTAGTGCATATATAAATAAAATTTGTGCTTGCCTTTGCAAAGGATTAATACTGTATTGCGCCACATTGTATCAGGTTTCGCTACCCAACAATATCCTCATCAGGCTGGCAGCCTTAGTGAAGATATTCCCGGGAAAACTTGTGAAAGCCACATTTGAATACTAACCAGCTGAATGTAACTTATTCCCACTTAATGATTACAGTAAAATTTCTTTTATTTTCCTCAGTACTTTTAAAATTCAAGCTACTTTAAAAATATAAACTTAGTATACAATTTAGTAATTCAAATACGCTTTCTGTCATCCTCAACTGTCAACTTACTAAGTACTAAGTACTAATTAACTCGATTCCACGCACAATGTCCTTTTAAAGTTCATGCCTTGTTAAAAATAGAGAATTTGAATATTATACAAATATAAAAATTTAAATATTATCGTCTTTAGGTGAGAATAACCATAATCTGAAAATGTCATATGAATCTAGATAAAATGTAAAATAAACGTAAAATAAAAATAAAAAAAATAATGTACATGAAATAAATTAGTTAACAATTCGTGATGAAAAAATGCTCCTCTTTTTGAGTAGTCCAGAGTACACGATTACCGCAAGCTAGAGGAAATACGGTTGCAAAGAATTATTTCTTATCATTAAAGGTGGGCCAGCATGGTGTAAGATCATTTTTCATCCGGTTCCCTTTCTTGCTCCCTTCGCGGCTGCGATCTAATGTTTTGCGTGATTTCCTTGCACGGGCTGTGAGGCGTGAAATATAGTGAGTGGGACGCGGTGATGGGAATTAATAATAGATGTGGCAGAAGCAGACGGAGAGAGACGGGTCTCAGATTGTGAAATTGCTTCTCATCGCACGAGGGGGAATTGCTAATGGAAAGCCAACCACGGAGGAGGTGGGAATCCCTTCTTCCGCACGATGACTCGTTGAACGGAGTCCTTTTTTTTTTTCATATTTTCCTGAGTTCTGGCATCAGCCAAGAGGCTAAGGCCTTTGACGCAATAAATTGACTTAACTGATCGTCACCCTGGAGTTAAAACTCTAAAGGAGCGTTTGTTTGTTCACAGTAACTACTGCGTACAGCGGCTCAGGATAGCAATTTTTTGATAAAATAGAAAAGTTTTATCAAAAAGAGGCAGTAGTAGGGTAAAAAATATGCATTTCGAGACACTATATGACAATTTCAACTCGCATATAATCGATTCCAAGGTTTCTGCGTAATTTGAGTTGAATGCGGCTTTAGGCCCCGTTCACAGTAACTTCAGTTGACTCAAATTGTTTCAGACGTGGAGCTGGACACTTGATAGACATGGAGCACAAGAGCGGCTACTGGTCACAGAAGTTTTAAGTGGCTCAACTCGATTTCAATCGGTCATTTTTTTGAAGAAAGGACAATTTTCTGTCGTAAAATTTTAATTTTTGTCTACCGATAAAGGTAGGTTTTCATGAAGTTAGATAGTAAAAACATATAGTTTACATTTAATGCACTTTTTTACACTCTATTTGCTGATCAGTCGCTGCTTTGGAATCATTCATTGATCCGTTTGTTCTCACGAAAATCCCCAAGCTCATATAAACACGTCAAGGATAAGTGGCTGCCACAGACAAAGTGAACAGTGAATACAAATGAAAATATTTCAGGGGCATTTATTCCAGCATAATTAAAAAAATTGACGATCGGACTCTCCAAAACCGGGTAACATAAAAAAAGTACCCTTTATTTTCGGAACACTCCTACATTATCTCTAGGTGGTTGTTGCATGAATATATCTCTGCACCAGATTTTTGTTAACTTTCCTCTCCTCTGACCAATTCAATTTAGTGAGCTATTTTAGGTCTGAGTGAAGGACCCCATCGTGAAAATCCTTTTTTCACTCGGCTGCCGTCAAATTTTGAATGCGTTTTTCTAACGGTCCTTCTGAAAACACTCGGTTGCTACACTTCACTGTCAAATGCCTCACCTTCAGGCGTCGCGTATGCCTGGCAGCGCCATTACCCTCTATTCAAGGGGGGACGATTAACGTTTGTAGTTAACACCGACGCAGATAAGGGCGACAATGACCGCAGGAGGCCATATGCTCATGAAAGTCGTTGCGTGCCGAGTCTGTACCCGGAAGCGAAACAATGGCTAACGTGTCTTCCACGCTATCTCTCATTCCACTGAATCCATGTCCGAACGGCCCTCTTCTGTTTACATTCGCCTCGAGTACTTAATTCAGCATGGTGCCCTGCGAACTAATTTACACTCATGCACTATGGTAGCCTTTGTGCTGACTATCATTTGCAGACCTTGAGGCTATACTCAATTTCCGAATCTGTGCTCACATGAGCATTGTTTGGAAGTTCCCTATGCGACCGCTTACGGCGTGGTGCGCAAGTAACACAGCACTTAACGGGGTCACTTTTACGGGTATGGTCCATTTCCATTGTGTCTGTTTTTGCTTTGAGGAATCAGGACTCATTTTTTTATTTTATTTTTTATTTTTATTTTATTCTCAAACCACCGGATACAGCTCTTATTGGCCATTTTACATCGGGGTGTTCAGCAAATGTAACAAGTAAACGTACACAAACGACCATGCCCTGGACCGGGGTAACCTACCCAGGCGGTACTCGAACCCGCGACCTCTTTTTTGGCTGGCAGGGACGTTACCCCGCCGCCACCGAGGCCGGCTCCCCCCCCCCCAATATCTCTCCCCCAAATATTAATTTGAGAATCAAACAGATCTCCGAATGTGGTCATTGCATTTTTGGAAATGCGTATTATTTATATACATAAATATTTATGAAAGGTTATGGTGAGAGAGGAAGAATTGTGGATATGAGAGAGGGGTTATGGAAATGTGGAAAAAAGAGGTAAAATATTTAAGGGGACGTGCCTGAGAAGGTACCAGGTAAATATTATAAAATATGATGAAAACTCGGCAACATTTCTGTAAGCGGTAAATATAATAAATGGGTAATACAGAAATCGAAAGTGGGGGCTACACTGTTCTGATTTTAAGGGTAAAACGATAGTCAGGAACTTTATATGAGGTGAAATATTGATCTTTTTCAACTACGTCGAAAATTTATTTCAAGTATAGCTTTTGGAATACTTTATGCCCATGGCCCGGTATTACATTGAGAAGGTCCTTGCATCGACTCATACAGATACATTCAAAAAGCATTCTAGATGTGGATCTGAAGTAAGAAAGAAAAGGTGGTGTGTGAAGGAAGACGAAGTGCTGGACATGGTGGGTTAGAAGAGATAACTTGTAGACGAGATACGGATGAGACAGAAGGTACGAAAGGAGTGGATGGGGGAGGGAATGTGAATTACACTGATAGAGGGAAGAATGTAAGGTAAGTGAAGGAGGCAATGGGATTTGTATAAAGAATGAACTTGAATAGGCTCTATTCTGAACTGAAGCGAAGCGAAGTCCATGATGAGAGAGGAGACGACCAGAAAAATTGGAAAATGCTCCAAGCCAAGAATCTGCTCAGCCGGTAGAATACGTAATAATAATAATAAATATTTAATACATGTCCCGGTTTTCGCTCTCTGATTAAGCTGCGCTGACGAAACTCATGCCCTAAACTGCATATAGTATTTTAATTTATTACATCTACATTTACCCCGAAAGCCGCCTCATTAGGCGTGTGGCGGTGGGTGTTAGTACATCAGCCGTTAACATACAAAAAGGAAATATCTAATAACACTACGCCAGGCGCTTATTAAATTTATTTTCTTGTTGGTGGGAAAAACGATTTCCCCTACCTAATTATCCTTTTGGGAAAATATGTCTCTTAATTTATCATTTCTGTCGAGCCTGGAAATATATTGGAGTTTTAATATTATGTTTTCCGTGCTGCTCTGGAAACATCTTCATTAATTGCACAAGCAATGTAAGTCTACCACGCATACTCCGAGTCTCTAGCCGATACTAGCCTAATTCTTATAGCATATGCGTATTACTGTCTGTGCGCCAGTAGCAGTTTCTGACAAATCGGTCAGCTTTCCTTCATATCTCACTATGTTCACGGATTTATTATTTCTGAACCGGATCCTATATGCTCAACGCGTATTCGTTGTGTGGCTTGAAGAGTAAGAAATATCCTCTCTCTTTTACTCTTTAATCCGAAAAACCTCCCCACAACATGCTCAACGAATCCTAACTTTTTCAGGGGTCTGCTAAACATATTTCTTATTTGATACATTTAAGGTTATTTTTACTCCCACTTCATATGCCTTTTTAAGGAAACACCATCCGCAACAAATACGTTACACCTGCATGAAGATGGATGGACGAATTACACAAGGAACGTACCACCGTGCATTTGCTAAGATCTGAATTTCGAATCAGCTTTAGCCCACACTGTATTGAACAGACAGGAATAGGCTACGCGAAGTGAACTCCTTATTGAGTGAGTGATAAAGAATATTTAGCTTAAATGGCGTATCGTTCTGCGATTTCATCTGAAATCACGATTATTTTAAATTAAAGTAACACAATTTTTTCTGAAAAACGCTTGAAAATCTCTATAGTCACAGGCTCAACTTTTTGGAAGTTCATTTCAATAAATACAAACGAACAAACTTTGTCTTAATCCACCGATTTATTTACGCGGTACGACTAGTTTCGACGCAGCGGCAGGTACCTGAGGATGACGCCGCTGCGTCGAAACTAGTCGTACCGCGTGAATAAATTGGTGGATTAATACAAAGTTTGTTCGTTTTTATTTATTGAAACGCTTGAAACTTTGAATAATCAGGTCAGAAGCCGCTAGTTTGTAGGGTGAGCATATTTTTCATTATATGTTTAAGGTTCATTTCACGCTTCACATTAAAGTATTACGTATTGTCCTCCGCTTCGCCTCAATGTGCACCAAGCATGACCTTAACAATGGCTTTCCGCGCTGCCATTCAAATCACTGTACTGAAATGGCGTTGGTCATGCCTTATGAACAATGCGAGCTCCAAGACAGAGTCTGCGTTGGCATTCAACGGAAAGATCGCGAGAGCAGAAGGTAGAACGTCAAAGAGGCAATGGATGTGTCTTCCGAGAGTGGGCGCCTGCCGTTAAAGGGATCATGGTCGTTTCTCTTGTTCAGCAGGTACTGAGGAATGGAGACGACGAGTAACGCCATCCTGTGGAACACCGTGGATTTGGAAATGGGTCACACGCCATTCCGGAGGGCTTTCGTGAATTCTGCTTGGAATGCATAGCTTCTTCTCCTCTTTGCGATTGTATCGAAAAAGCTGCGCTATGGGCTGTACTCGAAAGGTAGTTGCCGTCTGACGGACCTTAATTAAGAATATGAGAATATAGAAAGCGCTTCAAATGTGATCACATGTGCTCTTTATTTGACTCCATTATTCTTGGTTGCACACTTTCGTGTGGCCTGTTGTGTGGAACTAATTCAGAAGCATAATTTTTACTTATTACCTTAGTAAGCAGATTTCGGCGATGGGCCCTCCCCTTGGTTGGTTGAAAACCAAAGATTGCGGGATCCAATTTTGCCTGGTTAGATTTAACTTATCCAGGGGATGGGTTCTTGTGTTCGACCAACGTTTTATTCGTTATTGTACTACGTTGAAAAGGTTTAAATTGCTGGTTTTCTGGGAGATGAAGATAAATAAAGAAATTCTGCGTGCGAATTTTGCTCCCATGTCCATGATAAATGAATACAAATGGTAATTTCCCCACTTATATCATGTTTATATCAAACTTCCGCGAAACCAAGTCTGAAACGATTGTATTTGTTCCCAATTTGTTATTTATGTGATCATTCTGTCGAGAAGCAACTGCGATGTTGCAAAATCAGGTATGTGCATACGTATTTATTGGTCGCTTCAATGAAGAGTAAATTAGTTCCGAAACCCATGATAAGCCTTATCCGCTCTAATAATTTGATCGATATCCTTCAAGTAAGCAATTCAATTGTAACTATATTCGATGATATGTCTTCCGCATTGCACGATTTCATCATTACTTAATTCATTTTTCGGAGGTTATCGATAAAGTTAGATAGCCTTATGGAATTATCATTAAAATTAACCGCTGTATTAAAATGTATACACTTTCGTATCTGCTTGTTGGATAAGTTGCCCTTCTTTCGCACGTGTCATGAAAATACAGTGACATAACGAAGAATAATTCATGCAGTTAAATATTCAGAACCCATGGTTCTTCTGACGTGGTCGCTCTATGAATATATCGGCACATTTGCCTGCCTGCACGTCATGCTAACATGCTTTGTTCTCGGCGGTTTCCTAAAGAGGGCCTCCTTCCACTTTGTGGGCATGTGTCGATGTGAATCTTGAGGCATTTGGACGCTGGTTCTAGGCCCGTGGATCCCTTACCTCGTCCTTTCAAAACGGATTTCTCGGAATTCCGTTCGCTTTAGGCTCGGACGGATGGGATGGAGGATAGCGTGCCTTAGAAATACCTCGGCCGCCTCAGAGCAGCGGTTCCGTCGTCTCTTTGGCACGGCCGCATTAGACGCAGGTGGATTTGTGTGGGTTGAAGCGAATCCTCGGAGCCGAGAGCATTTGCGAGTTGAAAGGTTTTACCCGACGGCATTAGTCCCAGGGTTGATATGCCTGAGGGAGGAGGAAGAATGCTACACGAGACAGAAATAAAGAAATCCAGCTAATAGGAAATGTATGCCAAAATATTGCCCATTAGGGTGTAATGGAATGAAGGAACTAGATATTCATGAGAGAAGACTAGATAAGTTGAGAGGTTTTGGTAGGAAATATTAATCATTTTACTCTGGAAATCCAAAAATATATCTTTATTGGATCCAAATCTTGACGGTATCATAATGGTATTCAGTTTTCTGATTCGCGATAGAATACTTCAGGATTTCACTCATTTGACTGTCCACTGAAGTTCTCAAGGAAAAATCATCTGTAAATGCTGCAAATAAGGTCCAATATCGATCCATGAAATTTGCAGATTCTCTTCTAGTAGGTACTAAATTATTTTGTGATATTTGTTTTCCTTTTGAAAAAATAGCTGTGATGGAACTTAATTGGTTAGTGAGTGTATTATTTTGTTCAATTTATTACTTAATTCTAGTACTTTTTACTACATTCGTCGTCATAACTCAGCAACTGTGAGATTTTTTGTCACGGTCGACATGTCGGTTCTATATTTTTCTCTTTTATATACTTTATAGCATGTTCCATGGAACTCGTTCGGGGCCGTTCCTTGCAATTCTTCACGTCCACCTGTCTTTTAACAAAGCCATCAAGTCCTATGATATGGCCTATTAAGTTCTCACGTCTTATTATTTGGGTTTTTAGAAGGCCCCTCTCTTCTCAAACTCTTTTTGGTTCTTACTCATTATTTTCTCGGTTGAACTCTTTTGTCTGTATTATTATTCAGTATCACCACATTTCGAATGATTCCACTATTGACTTCTATGCTAATTTCAACGTCCAAACCGCACTTACAAATATATAAATGCTCTATGAGTAACATCTGATGAATAAATTTCTTACTCTTGTGCTTTTGTGTCATATATACCTTATACTGCGTCTTGCTTGTGTCTCACGACTACGGAAAAGTATTTTCATTATTTCTCGCCTCGTTTCAATATTTTCACATCCACACGTAATCAGTCCCATCACTTAATATTGTATTTTCCTCCATCGCGTAATGTGGTCGTACACGGGTAACCTGATTTTTATGTCCATATCGGTATATGCACTTCTTTATCTTCTCTGCCGTTGGTTTCTGCATGGAGACCGTTGAACTGACAGCATTGAAGCTCTTTTTGTGATATAGCGTGCGAAGTTAACATGTGTATGACTCGGCGTATCTTAAGGAAAGATCAATTCATCGCCTTGTTAGCCAAAATTGGTGGGTGTCTGATAATAGGTACTCTCCGTAACGTTATTCAAACCCCTTGAAATATATATTAACTGAGCCCGTTCATGAGGTTTTAAGCAAAAGCGTGGCGTTTGTATCTGAAGCAGGTCTCTTTTCCTCATCGAATTTGGAAAATATACTCGTGCCATGAGTTCATAAGACCTTCGTCACTGTATCAAATGATTGGAACTCGATCTTCCCAAACAATTAGAATTAAAACGGATGTCTCCATGGCCTTACATTTTGAGTCCTTCTGAGCCATACGTGGTTCTCATCAGAATGTTCCCTGTCTTTTATTTTTCTCATATTTGTAATTAAAGTACACATTCAACTTATGATAACATACATAGCATAGCTTATAAATCATAACATTCTTATCTTTGTTATTCTATCATTGAATCACAATTCAAGCATAATTTAGTTATGGAATATGAAAGAATAAAACTTTGTGAGGTTAACTTATAGGGGACCCGGGGCGGAACGGGGTAAGCGATAATTTTAAGTGAATAAAAAAGGTCAAGCGGCAATAACTATATATAGTCCAAATTAGAATTGTCTGTAAGTTAAGCAACACCAATATGAACTAGTTATAGTCATTGCCGCTTTTTTTCGCAATAAAAATCGCTTACCCCGTCCTGAAACGTGTTCCCCTACATAGAAATTGGGACGACCCGAGTTTCATAACATAGTCTCAGCGTAATTATGAAACCAGAGTTGAAGAAAGGTTTCAAGAGATAAGCCTGAAATTATCAGTTACATAATTTTTAATAGAATAATAATACATATATTTGATTACCAGCAATTTAATTTAGCGGAAATTGAAATAAAATACTTCTCAATCATTATGTATTTCATTAAGTTTCATTCTCTAGCAGTTGCAATTGCTAAACAATTTGGTTTATTTTTGTTCTTTCTGTTGTGATAGTGAGGAAAAAGGTCTCTGATCAGAGGAAGGAGTGTGGGGTGGAATTTTCTCACCCTACCCCTATTTACAATTTGCCCCTGAGCTTCCCTCACTTCTCAAAGATTTGACGTTTGCATCTCTTGCTTTTCATCCATACAAATATATCTTCAAGTGTTTCTTCAAGGATGCAGTGGTGTGCAGATGAGCACTTAATTTCTCTGAAATTCCTTCCTAGTAGAGGTTGAACCCTTCTGATGCATTCCTTTAAAATGAAGAGAGTCTCGAGGACTTTCCTAGCTTTGATGGACTTTGTTGATACCCCTGTCTCCAGGAGACGGCAAACCCCAGCAGAGATCGTAGATTAAGTCCTTGCGTGAATAATTCGTCTTTGTCTCTAGAAGCGGGAGGAGAAACCGTTTCTGGCACGTCAACTGTGATTCTTCTCTTCAAATCTTCTGGCTCCGCGCTCTCTATATTTTTCTTACATGGTAGAAATTTTAAGCTGAAATGTTTTTAATACGTAAGATTCAATAATTTAAATTACTTTATAAATGTATGGTAATGGCAATGACAGTGACAGAATGACAATGGTAATGACAGAAAATTTGTTTCTGTTGCCGTCGGCACCCGGTTTATAATTCATTGTTAGAACTACCAGATAGAAATTATGATTTCAGGAGTGAATTCTAGGTTAAATAATCGCAATTATTGCATTTAAATGCTTGTCATTAGTTTTGTTATTAGCGCGCGGGTTGGCTAGTGTTAAAATTAAATATGCATCGCAAAATCTAAAATGCATGTATAAATATTTTTTAAATATCGTATGCTACCTATATCATTTGTTTCATGTCCTATTTTCAATATTATTAGCACAATATGTACATAAACACTCACGTGACTTTAATGTCAAGGTTATCCAGTTAATTTAAGAGCAAGTGTAGCTCTTTTTGGGGTTGCTTGAGATATCTATGGAATTCCTAATAAACGAATGCGTTCTAATGTCAGTGAATGTAGTAAAAAATAGGTTGTTTTTGATAAACTCATTTCTTAAATTTAACCGTTCCGGATAGTGGGCAGAATGAAGTTTTTTAGTCATAATATAATTAATTATCTATGCAATATTGAGTAGATTTTATATCTGTCATGACTGCTTCATCTCAGTATCAGTGCACGATCTAGTTATTAAGGGAAGCTTCAATTTTTATTGTGTTATATGATATATAATAAGAATTGACTCCATTGTTCACGCTATATGACATAGCCGTTTTAATATCCCGGGAGGTAGACAACGCGCAACTCACACATGCAGATTAGGCAGCAGGGATTCATGGCGTTTCTCCGCATGCAATTTAGAATGCAGCAATTTTCACCCATTGCCAGGTAAATCCATTAGGATAAATGAGTGATAACTTTTTGAATAAGATCAATACAGATTTTCAATATAGAGAGTTCTGGTTCAAAATAACTGTCGTCTGTGGAATTATTTCGAAACCAATTAAAAGATTCGCTTATTAAACTAATTTTCACAAAATTAGCTCTATGGTAACGTTTTTGAAATGAGAATAATAATAAAATGTTCTGAAAATTTACTAATAAATACTGCAAAATAAAGTGCGCCTTTCCTGGTCCACAGTGAACCTTTAACATTTTTTTTTCAATCTTAAAATCGATCTTACAAACCCCTACCATAATAAATCACAAGAATCGGAATGCTTTGTTTCCTATTTATTTCCTTCACTTCCCACCGTGGAATCACTCGTTAGTTTACTCAAGGTAGCCACTTAGATATGTTTTGTGCATCTTTATTGTGTTTACATAAAATTTAACTCCATTCACTTTTTCCAATTATTTTTTCATTCATTTTTCTAAATTTCTCACCTTACCCGTTCAAACTTCACTTCTTTCATGACACGTATTTCAAATGCTTCTTTATTTCTTTTTAAATAACCAATGAATTGTTACCCCATCTTCGTTAATCGTTTCTAGTACAAGCTAGTATTATTCATGGACTGAACATTAGATGGCGATAATTGCGTAATCATTGCTTTGCTTGCAAAACATATTCCATGCAATGATAGATTCAGTGGACCAGGGCGGGATGTGTAGGTTGCGTTAAAGCACGCCCAACTGCAATTCTGCGCATATGGGTCACACTGAACGTGCAATTTAAATAAGGTCGGAAGAGCATTAGAAGTGTTGGTTGAGAGATGATCCTACTTCAAATTTTGCTCTATACAGACATGTTGATACTTTGATGTCAACTCTATACAGACATGTTGATACTTTGATGCCAAGGTCCTTCACAGTTGACATGAAGGTAGTAGTTGGACTTTTGCGTCAGTTTGAAATTTCTATGGCCTGTAACAAAAACGCATGTGTTGTAAACGACCCTATACACTCTTCCTACGCCTCACTTCTATTTTCCTTTAATCTCAGCTTCAAATTGAATATATCATCCCTTAGTCCGAGATAAAGTTTTCCAATGCCCTTGCTTTCCCTCTCCCAATCTTTAACCAACCCCATTCACTCCAAAAATGTGTTTGAATTAGCTTGCAAAACGTTACATTTCATGGCATGATAGATTCAGTGGACCAGGGTGGGATGTGTAAGCTGCGTTATGGCACGCCCAACTGCAATTCTGCGCATATGGGTCACATTGAACGTGCAATTTAAACAAGGTCGGAAGAACATTAGAAGTGTTGGTTGAGAGATGATCTTACTTCAAATTTTGCTCTATGTTGATACTTTGATGTCAAGGCTCTCCACAGTTGACACATGTGTAATTTTACCTTGAGAATAAAAAGTTTGGTCGAAACCAATGAAAATTAGGGCGTTATTAATAAAAATATGTGAAATATACGAAACGCGCTTATTTTTTCATTATAAAACGTCCTAACACCGATTAAAAGGTTTTTGAGTTTTTCCTGGCGTACAATTTCAGTAAAGAGTTATCGCGTATCCAACGAGGTGCAATGATAACGCATTCTTATACCTTTTGGGGTAATTTGAAATTTCTGTTGAATGTAAAGTGTTGCCAATTACCCCTTGTACCATCCCCACTCCATGCTTTCACTTTTCTGCCTCCTCAAACCCAAACCGTACATATCAGGTCTTTATCCCTGGGATAGTTGTCCTACTTCTCATACTTATCACACATTTTCTGGCCACCCTCATATAACTCCAAAATGTGAATGAATTAGATTTCATCATTCATAGCTCTGATTTTAAAACGGCATAGTTAGTCTATACCTGTGTCACTAAACAATTAGATAATAAAACCGTGTTTCTGATATTCTATAATTTTTCATATTTATTTCACGTTCCCCATGGAAGTAACCTTGACGAACTCAACTCCCTGAAATCATAAGCAGATGTTGAAATTAGTTCGCGGGCAATGAAGCACTCAAAAGAGGAAATCTCAACTCTCTTCCTTCTTCCGACAGGCATAACTTTTCAATTATTTCTTTTCGTGCAACCCATGAAATATAGAGGTCACAAAGGATGCAGTTTTAGTGTCGTAAAATTTATGTGAGACTGTAAACACGGAGAGGGTTGACGGACATTTCCGGAGAAACTACCCCTTGGGTCTGCGAAATCCATCTCGTGTTGCCAGCGGGGGTTGACCGTTGACGATGGTCATATATCCCTGTGCACGTGTCCCTCATTTCACCATGTATTACCTTCGCGTGCTTGACCTTAAATCCTGCATCCATCATCCCCACTGTTCCACCCCGTTTTGACATCCCCCCACCTCATCTTCCAAAATAACTCATTCGTACTCCTTGTGCAACGACTATTTCCTATCGGAGATCTAACGGTGTCATTTGGGCATCCATTTCACGTGTAGAGTGAATGTGAAGGAAATAAAATAAGAACAATTTATGTTTTAATTTAATGCTGAAGTTGATAGACCCACGTATATTCTAAAGCAAAGAGTAGCCCTCCATGTTGATTTGAAAAGATATATATACGCAAGTTTTTTTCCCAACACTGTCTTATTGCGTACGCATGCCTCTGAGCCAACAGTAAAAGCCAAATTATGTGTGGAATTAATTTTTTTTTATTCCCTTCATCTATCGCTTAGAAGCATTGTTGTCTACAGGGTAGAGCTCTTTGCATGTGGACGAAGGGTACCAGATTCAATCCTAGGACAGGTCTTTGGAAATTAATAATCTCTTCTTTTGAGGTGGTCTAGGGAAACAAAGTGGACCCTTAAACCTCAATGTTAGTTTTTCAGTCGTCCGTGGTTTATTTTGGGGTCAGCTGTACAATAGAGTATCTAAAACATCCTTCGAGTTGAAACTATGACTAAAGTCAACACCAAAATCTATTAGCCTATCAAAATGTTTCTGTTGTTAACAATTATCCGCTTCTTTTTTATCGATTCATTTAATTTTTAAGTAAAACATAATTTCCATCGTCTTATCTTGATATTTATCTAGCCCTTAATTTGTTATTTTTCCACCAATTTACAAGCATTAAAGATGATTTTATTTTTTATTTAGTTGTTTTAAATTTTAAGTTTTTATGCAGCATTTTATTTTATTTTTCTTGGTGTAAACA
Source organism: Ischnura elegans (assembly GCF_921293095.1). Lineage (NCBI taxonomy): Eukaryota > Metazoa > Arthropoda > Insecta > Odonata > Coenagrionidae > Ischnura > Ischnura elegans. The sequence continues at coordinate 12,337,481 of NC_060248.1, read as the reverse complement.
AAATATTGATCTCTGATGATCCCATGCGGATACGCTGGACTATTAATGAAGATACTGAATAAGACCGCGAAGTCAAATCAAAAATGACTTTATTTCCGTTATTTTTCCGTTGTTATCTCCATGGTAAAAATCCTCGTTAATGCTAAATTGGTGAAATATAATTAATAAATACTTTTAACGATAAACAATGCCTACTCAGTGTAGCACCTACGTAAATATTCAAAGTGCG